>NC_043005.1:26954446-26964446 GCF_006345805.1 Octopus sinensis
ACACACACATACATACACACAAATACACAGACATACACATACACACACACACGCACACACATATACACACCCATGCACACACATATTCACACACACACAAACACACACACATGTACCCCATACATACATGCGTACATACATACATGCATGCACACATACCTGCATACAATATATATATATACACACACACATATGTACATGCTTCCATACACGTACACTTATCTACATTCATTCTACATTCATACATACAAATATTACATAACCATGGAATCACACAAACTCCAGACACGCATCCATAAACACACACAACACACACACACACACACACACTCTCACACAAACACACATAAATCCACACGTACGCTCTAGCGCATGCGCACACATACGCACAAACACAAATACACTGAGCCACTAGGACAGTGTGTGGTGTCATTAGTTATTCAGGAGATCATGTTTGAACGGCGCAGAGGAACAATACGAACACACACACACATGCTGACGTTACATACAGTCACGAATATATAATCATATACGCAAGCAAGCAAACACACAAGCACATACATACACACATGCAATCACACAACCATAGGTATACACACAAACACACACATGACCACAGACACACTTTTGCATAGACAAATACGAACAAACTCTGACACAGCACTGATATATGCATGTATAAGATAGATAGATAGATAAATAGACAGACAGACAGACAGACAGACAGACAGGCAGAGAGACAGACAGACAGACAGACAGACAGACAGACAGACAGACAGATAGACAGATAGATAGATAGATAGATAGATAGATAGATAGATAGATAGATAGATAGATAGACAGACAGATAAGTTTCTTTATTGGCCACACAGGGCTGCACACAAATGGGACAAGTTACAAGGTAGAGCTTTTCTTTTGGGGGATGAAAAAAAAACAAAAAAACAAAGGAAACAAAAAAAGATGGATACATACATACATACATACATACATACATACATACATACATACATACATACATACATAGATGCACATATGCATACACACACAAACAACCACACACTCACACAAACGGACACACACACACACGAACACAGATGCCTTACAAACTCAGTATGATGTCGCTCCACAATGTATTGAGTACATACTGTAGGAAAACAACCATATTTCTCTCCCCCGACACAGGTGAAGCCAACAGAATTCGTTATTAATCAGATGACGTCATTCATTGATGAAATGACACAATGGCGAAGGGGAGGAGGAGAAGGAACAGGAGGAGGAGAGAGAGAGACGGAGAGTGATGAAGAAGGCGAAGAAGAAAAAGAAGTGCTGAACACTTCGTTCTGCGCACGCGTGGAAATACGTAATCCGTTGTTAAAAAAATATCGAATTACGTATTTCACGCATGCGCAAATTGGCTTCTATTTTCACTTTATTTATTCCTTTATTTGTCAATGTGTGTATATATATGAGTGTGTTTATGACTGTCTGTTGTGTGAATATTTGGTGGCTGTGTCTGACCTTGACCTTTTCCATTCTGCAGTTTAAGATCTGCGTACATTCATACTTACGTACGCACGCGCAATTGAGAGAGAAACAGAGCTTTCAGACGTGTGTGTGTTGTGTGTGTGTGTGTGTATGAAAGTGGATTAGTGAATGCGTACAGTTAATTGCATACGTATGCATACATGCACGATAGATAGATAGAGACACAGACAGACAGATAGATAGATATAATAGGCAATTAGATAGTCAGACAGACAGCCAGACAGACAGACAGACAGACAGACAGACAGACAGATACATACATACATACATACATACATACATACATACATACATACATAGATGTACATGTATACATATATACACACAGATACGCGCGCACACAGACACATACACACATACATATACACGCATACACACACACGCTTGTATAGACATACACATAACCATCTCATCATGCGCACAAACATACACTCGTGTTATTGGTTATAAACACATTCATGGATAAAAGCCTACTCCGTAATACGCGCGCGCGTGTACGTAAATACACACACACACACACACACACATACACACACACACACACACACACACACACACACACACACACACACAAACACTGTCATCTTTGAATATATAGTTGCGTATATGAATATACATACACATGCCTTTTCTTTTTGTTCCTTACAGATTAGCACATACGCGTTACCCGCGATACATATAAATATGCATATACTTATATACGTTTCTTTACTACCCACAAGGGGCTAAACATAGAGGGGACAAACAAGGACAGACACTCGGATTAAGTCGATTACATTGACCCCAGAGCGTAACTGGTACTTAATTTATCGACCCCGAAAGGATGAAAGGCAAAGTCGACCTCGGCGGAATTTGAACTCAGAACGTAGCGACGGGCGAAATACCGCGAAGCACTTCGCCCGGCGTGCTAACGTCTCTGCCAGCTCGCCGCCTTGCATATACTTATATACACACAAATCTACACACATTCATACAGTCATTCATTCATTCATTCATTTATATAGAAATACGAGGTTTTACGAAGAAAGAGCAAAAAGAAAATGACGCAGAGTCTCCAAATCCAATTATTAGTGACACAATGAAGTTCTGTAAGACATTCCAAATAATTCTGTATCTGGGATTCTTTGGATGAATCGATGCACACATTTGGGTACACGTATCGACAGTTCAACCAACACACCAACTTAATCAAATACTTACAAACAGCAGGAACTCTCTTAACTCAAAAAGTCTTGTCACTTCGTTAGCGACCGCTTTGAACTCCCTCAAGAAGAACTTAAATGAAACTTAAAGAAAAATCATACATACATACATACATATTGGTGTTAATCCTTTTATATAATTTTTTATTCATCAAGTATTAAATGTTGTCGTGACATACACAGGTACATACTGTATATATATATATACACATACATAAATGCATACATATATATATATATATATATATATATGTATGTATGTATGTATGTATGTATGTATATATATATAGAAAGCAACGTGCACACGCACACAGGCAACTGACATAGTCTAATGTGCACCAGACTACATCATACATATACTTAACACACACACACACATCTTACATCACGTCATACTTCACAGCATACCACAACTACAGCACATTATACTACACAGCCCATACACACCGTACCCTTCATTCTACATACACACACAGAGTCCACTTCACTCCACAAAAGTATTATTTCGCAGTAACCAATGATATACCTTTTGACAGGTAATAATATTTGAATCCATTCATAAAAAAAAATCGTCTCTTCGACTTCATCAACATTTATGACGTAATCTTAAAGTTCAACACAATTTCTCATCGTTACAGCATCCACCAATAGACATCAGTGTAGTGGGTGTTTGCATAATTATTATTTCTTCATCTGTATTTACGTCACATCAGCTTCTCCCACTTCAAATCACAATGGTCTATACTTTACTTTTCATCCCTCAGGGATCGATATAATAAATATGGTACCCGAATTTGCTCCGGTGGCTTTTTACGTTCCGGTTTCAAATCCCACTGAGGGCTATCTTTGCCTTTCGTCCTTTCAGAGTTGATAAAAATGAAGTGCTAGTCAAGTACCATTGACCCCAGAACTTAACTGGTACTGGGGTCAATGGTATCGATCAATCCCCATCCCCTAAATCAAAATCCATCGATTAACCCCGTCCCATAATCAAACACCGTTAAAATAGCGGTGAGCCGACAGAATCGTTAGATTGTCGAAAACATGCCTTAGAGATTTTGTACCGTGTCTACATTTTGAGTTCAAATTCCACCGAGGTCAACCTTGCCTTTGATACCTTCAAGGTCGATAAAATAAAATGCCAGTTAAATACTAATGTTGATGTTATCGACCTAACCCCTTCTCTCAAAATTACTGACCTTGTGCCTAAATCAAAAATTATTATCATACAAAAACTACTACACTTTAATTTAATCAGCTATCCTGAGATTTATTGACAAGTCTCTTCAAAATCACTAAAATCTTTCTTAGTTTTCTTGCAGACTTTTGTATAGTGCTGTCTGTTGGTCGACGACACGTGTTTCTGTTTCAATATTCCTCGATCTCTCAATTCAAACACTCCAGTTTCGGCATTGTGCCCACTGCTCCAATTGTCACAGAAACAATTGCCACTTCTGTGTTCTACAATCTCCACATTTCTCTGGCTGGTCCCTGATATTTCTCAATTTTCTCGGTTTCCTGGATATCCATTCTACTATCGTATGAGATTACAAAGTCAATAATATTCCACTACTTATCTATAGTCATATCTGGTCACCTTGCCTCAATAGTATGGTCTGTCTCTGTAAACAAATACCATAAAATTCTGTAATTACCTCGGGCTCCAGTTCATACCTCTTTGTTCTAATTTCGAATTTACAGACTTGGTTAACTTCCCAGGGCATTCTTTCATCGACAGTTATGCCTACATTTATACTCTTTTGCTAATGTTTTCGTCCCTTTTCCACACCTTCTGTATTTGATCTCTGCTTCAGTTTTATCAATCTTTGTTCTTATCAAATTCGTTCGAATGACTATACTTAACAATTCAGTTACTACAGCATTAGCAAGAGTCAGAAGCATTAGCAAGAGTCAGAAAAGGAAGACACTTTTGATTCAGCATTCCAGGATACTTGTTCCACCAACGAAACCACATTTTCTGTTACAAAGACATCTGAATGACTTGATTGCAATTTAATATTATCTAAAAGGTAGACTGAACTTCTACGTTCAATCTTGAACGGATGAAATCTTACTAAAACGCCATCGTAAAGTTTGATTTCTGTAGCCACCATTTATGAATACAACGACTGATCTACTCACGAAGATGGACCTGTGTTTTGTCAATATATTAATCCAAGCAATGAGTTTCTTGACCATGAGCATAATGTGGATGGATGGAGATTGTTCTCTGATTCCTCAAATGTCAACTTGAAAGTGATCCTTCGTGACAGTAGTAAACTCCATTTTGTACCTTTTTCATATACTACATAGATGAAGCTGCTTTTAGAGAAGGTAGAATATCAAAAATAAAAGTGACTCCTTGTTATCTGAAGGTCGTTGTAATCTTTATAGAATTACAGCTACGTTACAACATGTACGGTACAGTAGTGACTAGCAAAACCAAAAGATTCAGAAGGAATGACCAAACCTTTTGTTGTTTCAGACAAGAAAATATTTTGTCCTGCTCGCCGGTGAACTCTGAGAAAACGTTCCTTCTTCCTTTACTCGTCAAGTTTGAACTAAATGAAAAACTTTCTTAAAACGATCGATAAAACGCAAAGTGTATGCGAATACGGATCAGTGGTGCCATGATTAAAGAAGAAGGTTTTGTAAGCCTTCAGAACAGGGGGTTATTAAGAGATAAGAGATTGAAATAAGGATTGGAGAATGTTAAATAAATGGCACAGCAAAGTTTCAAAAATGGCTGTGCAAACTTTTGGAGAAAGACTGAAACGTATTTATTCATTTTAAATATGTTTTAAAGATTTGAACGTAAATATCTAAACCTGTTGTTATTCATCACCAGAGTACATCTCTTTCCTTTAGACTGTGTTTACAACACACGCGATTCTCACGAGTAAGGTGACTTTGAGACACCGCATTGTTTTGACCTCGTTGTATGTCTCCTCCGCCAAAGCTACTCAACAAGATCAATGAATCTAACAAGTGAACGAACTCCTATTTACTAGAACCAGCAAGCAAATTATTTGTTGATGCATGTAGATGCCTGCCTAATAGATAATAATTTATGGAATGTACGCTGAACAACAATAATTCAAACAATAACATTTTAAATCATTCTTAATACGTACAGGTAGATTTGAAGGTGAATATCTGAAAGGTCGAAAATGGTTCTGAAATAGTAGGCGATTTTCCGAAATCTTACCAAACAATAGAGTACAATGTACCATTAAAGGTTAGTTTCTTCGATTCACACTTAGATGTATTTTACAAGAAAAACTTGAGTGCTGTAAGCTTTCTGGGCATTTTCATTACAGTATTTCGATCACAGTGAAGAGTTATCAAGGTAACTGGAATTCTAACATGTTCGATGACTACTGCTGAATTCTGAAGAGAGACACGTCTGACGCAAAGTATTGCTGAAAACTCAAGCCAGCTTCTTTTTTAGATTACTTTTAACATATCATTAAACATTTAATAAATACGTAACTGTATGGATCTTTGAAAATTAAAATGAAATACAACACAAAATCCGAAAATTACTATTTTTTTAAATCTCATAACAAGAGATATTCAGCAACAGTACTTTGTAGTAAAGATTTTTTGCCAACATAACATGGCAGTCCTGGTTTAGGATGAATGTTGCTGTAATTTAGCCCCAGCAGACATCGTCTCCAGTTGGCTATACGACACATATCGTATAGCTAGCTATAAGGACACAGATCGTGTCGTATAGCCAGCTGGATACTATATCTCCTGTGGCTAAATTACGGCAACATTCGTCCTAAACCAGGACTGCCATGTTATGTTGGCAAACAATCTTTACTACAACACAAAATCCTCTCTTGAAACAGAAATGTTGCTAACTTATTTACGTTCTACACAAAAATATAATAAATATACCGTATTTCCATTCTTGTAACACGAATTTTTTCCCCGTTGTTATTTTCAGCCCAACACCTTAAGTATACTGGCTGTCCTTAACAATATCTTCGTCTTACAGAAGGTGTTCTTAAGAAAAAAAATTTCCTTCATTATTTAACGTCTCCATTTTTAAGAACGTAGTTTGTGGCAGCTACAGATTTCGTAATCACATGGTTCCGCGTTCATTCCGTGTTGCACCTAGCATAGCCTCGGGCCCAACAAAGTTATGTGGAGTCTAATTAGGTATGTTAAATAGAGTTATGAGGTCTTGGTAGATGGCCGAGAAGAAAACCGAAATTTCGATATATTATTTATCAATCGGCATTTATTACGTCTTAATGTCGTAACGGAATATTCGAAAGGACATCATTACTGGACTGTGATTAAGCCATCGGTTCCCTTCGGTCCGACCGTATCTTCGGACATTCAAAAACTATATATATATTTCAGTGATATGATCTGAAATGTCAAAGTTGTACAATGGTTGCAGTGAAAGCGTCCGTCATTGCCTAGATATTCATTGAGGCAGAACTATTTTAATTACCCCTGGTTGTTACTGATATTTTAAATGACAATTTGTTATATTTACCGGAATAACTCAATGAAGTTATTTCATTCACCCGTAACGGAGTCAATAACGTCACGAGAATCACCAACCTTATGATGTTGATAAATGAGTTCATTCATCCGTGATTACTTCGGTTTCTGAGACAATCCATTGTTGAGCAATTGTTATTAATACTTTTGCATTCCGATCTATTACTTCTCAGGTAACCCTTCTTTCTATTGTTATCAGATATTCCAAACGCAAATTTGTTAAACAACACTATCTTGATGGGTGTTTTTCTTTTTTCATTCTTTTACATTTTTTTCTTTTCTTTTTATGCGTGTAAACTTTAACGATTCTGCAAACTGTAGTTTTACACCATTTTCCCCAAGCTTATCAAAAAGTAATTTCCTTCTTATGGTATCTCTGAAATATTATACCATAGTATTACTATTACACAACTGCTCCAACAAGTCCTTCTCTTCTCATTGAGTTGTTTGTGTTTCTATGTCCTATAAAATCATGAACTGTGTTATTTCAGAGATAGAAACGTTGCTGTGTTAGCCAAGTTCCCCAAATGGTTCGTTAATAGTTGCGTTGTATTTGCTCAGACAAAAGCAAGGCTTGATATGTCCAAAGTTACTCGTCCACTCTCCAGAAATGAGCAGTGCAACACCTGCAAGATCACTATCCGGAATGCTAAAGTGGTCCTTTTTTCATCGCACAACCCTCAAGCAAGATCGTCTCACAATTTGCAGCTGATCCTTTTTAATGACTTCCAAAAGAATATCCACCAGCTTTGCAGACTTGGCTTTTCCTCCACTTCCCAAATCCACACCGGACACACACACACACACACACACACACACACACACACACACACCAAGTGCAAAAATATTTCCCGTCGTTGCCACATGCCTTGACAATGTCCCTCTCAAATACTTCAGATATTACACCCCAGAGCCGACTTATATATTTGCCATCTCTGCAGGCTGTTTCCTCCTACAATCAGCTTTTCCGATCTTTGGAAACACGCTACAATATGCCCCTTCCCAAGAAAGGCAGTTCCTATCACCCTATCATCTTACTGAATTCCCTTCCAATATCTCTAAAGAGACAGCCATTAATAATGTCCTCCTTTAACACCTTGAATCCTTCTTTCTCTCTTTATCAAGTACCATTGCGGTACGGTTTCCATAAAGCTCGATCTATAGCTCACGTGTCCTCTTACGTCATCCCCCAATGGACCTCCGCCTTAAATAAAAAGGTTTTTTAACCTCGACATAAGCAAAGCTCTCAACCGTCTCCGCCATACAGCAGCTGTATGGGCCCCACCAGTCTCACATCTTTGTCTCAGAAGCTCACTCTTAGGTCGCTCTGTTGTGATGCGAGCTGGTAAAACCTTTCCTGTCCCTCATTCTATCTTTACTTGTGTGGCCGAGGATTCAAGTTTTGCCCCTTGCTATCTTTCTTCTCTACATCAATGACATGGTTGCTGTCATGTCCAATAATGTCCTTTCTTACACAAACGATGTGACCCAACCGTGCATCATCCACAGGTAACCTTAACTGGCATTCCGTTGCTTACGACGACGAGGGTTCCAGTTGATGCGATCAACAGAACAGCTTGCTCGTGATATTAACGTACAAGTAGCTGAGCACTCCACAGACACGTGTACCCCTTCACATACTTCTCAGGGAGATTCAGCGTGACACAGTGTGACAAGGCTGGCTCCTTGAAATACAGGTACTACTCATTGTTGTCAGCTGAGTGGACTGGAGCACCGTGAAATAAAGTGTCTTGCTCAAGGACACAACGCGTCGCCGGGGATCGAACTCGCGTCCCTACGATCGAAAGCCGAATACCCTAACCACTTCACATGCAACCTTAACACCAAATGTCAAACCCACTCCAGTTTCATGAACAGAAACCTCAAAAGCATCCTCCAGTAATACACTCTTTTACTCTTTTTACTCTTTTACTTGTTTCAGTCATTTGACTGCGGCCATGCTGGAGTACCGCCTTTAGTCGAGCAAATCTACCCCAGGATTTATTCTTTGTAAGGCTAGTACTTATTTTATCGGTGTCTTTTGCCGAACCGCTAAGTTACGGGGACATAAACACACCAGCATCGGTTGTCAAGTGATGGTGGGTGGGGTGGGGCAAACACACAAACATATACACACACATACATATATATGCATATATACGACGGGATTCTTTCAGATTCCGTCTACCAAATCCACTCACAAGGCTTTAGTCGGTCCGTGGCTATAGTAGAAGACACTTGCCCAAAGTACCACGCAGTGGGACTGAACCCGGAACCATGTGGTTGGTAAGCAAGCTACATACCACACAGCCACTCCTATGTACACACATACATATATATACATATATACGACGGGATTCTTTCAGTTTCCGTCTACCAAATCCACTCACAAGGCTTTAGTCGGTCCGAGGCTACAGTAGAAGACACTTGCCCAAAGTACCACGCAGTGGGACTGAACCCGGAACCATGTGGTTGGTAAGCAAGCTACTTACCACACAGCCACTCCTGCGCACACACGTTTTTGTTAAGTGCTTAACCACGTGCATGTTAATTTCACGAGCGAGCTGTTCCGTTGATCGGATCAGCTGAAACACTCATCGTCGTAACCGACGGAGTGCCAGTGTGTATGTGTGATTGTGTGTGAGTGTGTGAATGATTGTGTGACTGAATGTATGTGTGTAGGACAATGTGTTTGTGCGTGCGCACGCGTGTGCGTGTATGTATGTGTG
>NC_043005.1:26971946-26989446 GCF_006345805.1 Octopus sinensis
GCCTACGCTCTTCGATAGAAAGGAACACAGAAATAAACAGGGAGAGAAAATAGAAAAAGGTTTAGTGGCTCGCTATCTATTATGGCGAATGCCGGACAGAGTGGTCACACAGAGAGCTATACATATATATATATATATATATATATATATATATATTATATATATATATATTATATATATATATATATAGATATATATATAATATATATATATATATATATATATATATATATATATATATATATATAAAAGAAATCACCCATCAGTATTCTTGGAAATTTAATTGTGTAATTCAGAATTTAAATTTATCATATTATCCTCATTAGTTTGGGTTGAGCCTACATTCATTAGCGCTTCTCATCATTTAATGTGTCTCTTCTCCCTGATGCTTTTACAGCTATATATATAAAATACAGCCTACTTTAATGTTTGCTAGATTTAAAATAAACAAAGGAATGTTTGTGGTATAATCCAGTTTGCAGTTTAAACGTATATGCTAATATTGCCAGAGACTTCTTAAATGTAATCGGTTTTCAATTACCAATGAACCGGAATTGGGAAAAGAGACAAGGATGATGGAATTACGTAGTTTAACGTCAAATGGTTAATCTCAACAAATAATTGATATGTGTCTCACATGGTAAGGCAGCGTTTACCAAAATTTACATCGAAACTTTTCAAAGCAAAAACTTATTCCTTTTGTTTCAAGGTCTAAATAAATTGAGACATAGGGGTAATGTAGACATGCCTCGAAATAATTATTTTTCAGCTATATATCTCCGACTAGATAATCCCAAGGACATTACGAAACTGTAGAACAATACAGGTCTTATGAAAACCGTTTTTAAAGTTTCCTTATTTTCAGCACGCATAAAATTTTCAAGCATTTCCCTCGCTCTGTTAGACTTTTACACACGCGCAATTATCAGTTCTTTTGTGTTTTTATATTCTGCTTTGCCTTATCTTTTTCTTTCTTTTATTCTTTTACTTGTTTCAGTCATTTAACTGCGGCCATGCTGGAGCACCGCCTTTAGTCAAACAAATCGACACCCAGGACTTATTCTTTGTTAGCCTAGTACTTATTCTATCGGTGTCTTTTGCCGAAACGCTAATTTACAGGGACGTAAACACACCAGCATCCGTTGTCAAGCGATGTTGGGGGGACAAACTGACACACAAACACGCACACACACACACATACATACATGCACACACACACACACACACACACACACACACACACACACACACATATATATATATATATATATATATATATATATATATAATATATATATATATATATATATATATATATATATATACATACATATATATACGACGGACTTCTTTCAGTTTCCGTCTACCAAATCCACTCACAAGACACTTGCCCAAGGTGCCACGCAGTGGGACTGAACCCGGAACCATGTAGTTGGTAAGCAAGCTACTTACCACACAGACACTTCTGCTCACACTATAAATCCTTTCTCTCTTTTCCTATACGATCTCTTGGCGTGCCTTGCTCAAAGTGCCATAGGCTGTACTTTATAGCATGAACTGCAGTTTGGCAGACTGCACATACGACTTTTTCCTTCCTCCTTATCCTTTTATGTTCTTGCATGTTTGTATGTTCTTGTGGTAGTGCTATGTCATTGGAGTACCGGACCTGTTTTGTCCTGGGTATGGCTTTAAAATGCATTCAGTAGCGAGGCCCTGGTTCGGAACCTCCAAAGTTTTGAATGGTGTGGAATTACCTCTTCACCATTATTGGGCCCGAATCTACTCTGACCCGGGATGGCTGCTCGTGTCGGTGTCCCAACTGTGGGTTGATTAAAATGTCTAGGAATTAAGGTAGCGATATGGCAGAAACGTTAGCACGCCGGACGAAGTGCTTAGAGATATTTCGCCCGTCGCTGCGATTTGAGTTCAAATTCCGCCGAGGTCGACTTTGCCTTTCATCCTTTCTAGGTTGATAAATTAAGTACCAGTTGCATACTGGGGCCGATCAAATCGACTGTCCCCCCCCCCAAATTTCAGGCCTTGTGCCTATAGCAGAAAGGATGTCAGGGAATTACCTTTGGGAGGAGGTCATTCACAGACACTCCAACGGACCCAGAGCAGATAAGGCCATTCAGTACTTTATCTACTCTCCTAAGAGAAGGTAACTCCATACAATTCCTGCATTTTGATCAATACTTGGCTCGTGTCACTTGTTGCACCAAACTAATGCAAATTGGAAGCACAAGAGAATAGGATTGGCTCTGCACAAACCATACCCGTTACAGTGATATTCGTTGTACAGGTTGTTCTGCAAACAAAGCCACCAGCACCAACACCACAAGGTGGTGATGGGGAAGCGGGGGTAACGGGGACTGGTAGAGAACGCTATTGGATGTCTTCAGATTCGGTCCTCCACACAAGCGATCAAAGGATGATAATCATTATTAAGCTGTGCTTTGCTGAATCCTCTCTCGTCAAAATAACGAGCGAGTCCGCTAGAGCCTATTAACTTTAGATCTACAACATTCTGGATTCACTTCTACAATGCCATTTGCTGATTCTACAACAGGCCTCCATCCTCTTCCTTTAACCATAATAATTATTTCTACTCTAGGCACAAGGCCTTGAAAGTATTTTGGGGGAAAGCGATCTAGACGATTACATCGACCCCAATGCGTAACTGGTACTTATTTGATCGACACCGAAAAAAAAAATGAAAGGCAAAGTCGACCTTGGTGGTATTGAACTCAAAGCATAGCAATGGATGAATTACCATTAAGCATTTCGCCCAACAGGCTAACGATTCTGCCAGCTCGCAACCTTGCTTTAAGCGTAATGCTGTCTTGAAGAGGTTAAAAAGAAAAACAAGAATGTGGTTATTGCTGTAGTTGTTGTTGTTCTTCTTCTTCCAGTCAGGACTCTCGCCATTATCCACAAAGAATAATCTCTAATTCGAGCCTACTCTAAGCTACTAAGAATGCGTGTGTCAACTTGAAGATCCACCCACCACACTCGATAGATTAGCGGTTGCTACGTTGTTATTCTCATTCCGTAAACGGTGGCTTTTAACGGGTGGAGAGCTGAACCATCCTGGGGTACAGAGGATTCGCAATCTAGACTAGGGTTTGAAAGTTTACCACACCATAGAGGGTTACACCATGGTTCCTCTGCTTTGGGCAGAAGTAGGAATAAAGAGTGAGAGAAAGTTGTGGTAAAAAGAGTACATTATTAAGAGTAGTGGAGGCGCAATGGCCCAGTGGTTAGGGCAGCGGACTCGCGGTCGTAGGATCACCGTTTTGATTCCCAGACCGGGCGTTTTTAAGTGTTTATTGAGCGTAAACACCTAAAGCTCCACGAGGCTCCGGCAGGGGGTTGTGGCTAACACTGCTGTACGCTTTCACCACAACTTTCTCTCACTCTTTCTTCCTGTTTCTGTTGTACCTGTATTTCAAAGAAGCTAGCCTTGTCACATTCTGTGTCACGCTGAATCTCCCCGAGAACTACGTTAAGAGTACACGTGTCTGTGGAGTGCTCAGCCACTTGTACGTTAATTTCACGAGCAGTCTGTTCCATTGATCGGATCAACTAGAACCCTCATCGTCGTAACCGACGGAATGCCACGATTAAGGGTGACAGATTAATTGAATCGTTCGAGTAATATCTAATTAAGGCAACTAATATTCTGAGTTCAAATCCCGCCAAGATCAACTTTGCCTTTTATTCCTACGGAATCTATAAAGCGAAGGGCCAATCGAGTACTGGGATTAGTATAGACAGACAGACAGACAGACAGACAGACGGACGGACGGACGGACAGACAGACAGAGGTGTGTATATCTTTGTGTTTGTCCTCCACCATTACTTGACAATCGGTATTTGCTTGTTTACATCCCCCTTAATATATCGGTTCGGCAAAATAGACCGATATAATAAGTTACTAAGGTCGCTTTGCTAGACTAAACCCTTCAACGTGGTGCCCCAGGATGGCCGCAATCCCATGACTGAAACAAGTAACAGACAGCAACATTCACAAATCGATAAAAGGATTCAGGTGTTATATAATATAGGTTATGGCACTTTTCGGGGTTTCCGCCATTTGGAGCATCCACTCCGGCTCTTTACATTGTGAGTTCAAATTCAGCTGAGGTCATCTTTGCCTTCCATCTTTCAAGGGTCAATAAAATAAAGTACCAACCAAGTATAGTAAAACCTCGCAGTACGAGTGCTCCATTATACGAGCAATTTGCTGTACGAGCCGAGACTCGTGTACATTTTTGTCTTGAAGTACGAGCGGAAATCCACAGTACGAGTACAGAAATCGTTCCATCTTTAAGGTAATTCAGTTAATAAAACCAGTTTACATATTTCTTTTGCATTCCCGTTTTTTTATGATTGTCATTTTTCATGTAACTACACCTTCTCGGTTTTAAAACCTGTAAAAATTTATTTTGGGGTGGTTTTGTGCGGCTGGAACGAATTAATTATGTTTTAGTTAATTTCAATGGAGAAAACTGATTTGAAAAACGAGTAAATCGTAAGACGAGCTCGGTCATGGAACGAATCAAACTCGTACTGTGAGGTATCACTGTATGATTATCGGAGACGTTGTGTCTGTGTTAGAAAGCATTGGGAGACGGAGTGGTGGATTGGCAAAAGGTACCTTGAAACCAAAAACAAGTGGATTCTAGTAAAGGAGAAGGCGCGTGGCTCAATGGTTAGGGCATTCGGCTCGCGATCGTAAGGTCGTTAGTTCAATTCCCGGCGACGCGCTGTGTCCTTGAGCAAGATACTTTATTTTCACTTTGCTCCAGTCCACCCAGCTGGCAAAAATGAGTTGTATCTGTATTTCAAAGAGCCGACTTTGTCACATTCTGTGCCATGCTGAACCTCTTTGAGAACTACGTTAGGGGTACACGTGTCTGTGGCTTACTCAGCTACTTGCTAGTTAACTTCACGAGAAGACTGTTTCGTTAATCGGATCAACTGGAACCCTCGTCGTCGCAGCTGACGGAGTGCCTGCTAGGGGTACTCCGGGTGACGGATTAAATCTACCAGCCAAGTAGGTCATGGCTGGATTTGAACACAAAACGAAAAGAACCAGAACATTTACTACCAAGGTATCTCATCTCGTCCGACGTTCTACCAATCCTGCCAGTTCAGCACCCTTAAAACTGGTACTTTATATTTACCGACCCAGGAAGGATGAAAAGAGAAGTTAACCTCGGCGGGATTTGAACGCAGACTCAAGCAGCTGGAGGGAAAATAACCCACATGGCACTTCGTCCGACATTCCAACCTTTCGGCCAACTCGCGTCGATATTTCCTTAATTAGCTGAAGCCATCGTGAGGTTCTGGTCATACTGTAGCAATTTGTCCACTCTTGTTCGGTGTTTCCTTTCCGTTTCTCAATATTTGTTGTGTTGTATGTGCGTCATAATGCGTATGTGTGTGTGTGTGTGTGTGTGTGTGTGGTGTGTGTTTGTATGTATGTGTGTGTGTGTGTGTGTGTGTGTGTGTGTTTGTGTGTGAGTGTGTGTGTTTGCGCGCGTGCGCGAGTGAAAGTGACAGACAGGCAGGCAGACAGGCGGATTGTAAAATTGAATTTCTGATGTTTCTCCACATTAACCAGCTAAAGATGGATTGTTTGGAGCCATGAGAGATACACATCTACGATAAATAGAGTCTGACATCTTTTTCAGGCACCATTATTGATTTCCAGATTTCATTGACTTCATAACAAAACAACATTGCTATTTTATGATAAGGTGGTATGATAAGATAAGGTTTTATAACAGAAACCACCTTTAAGCTCCAACTTCTCTAAGGTATATAGTAAACAGCTGTGGTATTGAAAAGATTATGTTGTTATAACTTAAAATTTTCTACAGCAGATACCAACTTTAAGTCCCAAGTTTGCTAAGCTACAGAGTTGCAGACAGCTTGTGTGTGGAAGTGCTGTCAATCGAAAGCTCCACATTCCGGACGTCAGCGCGTTATGTTCTTGGATACAATTTTCATCTCGATTTGAATACCTTCGATCACAGGTCTGCGAGATAATGATGGGTTAGGACTAAACAATAAAAAACAACGTGAAATAAAGTGTCTTGCTCAAGGACCCAAAGCACTACTTGATCCCAGAATTGAACTCTCGACGTAAACGGTCGTGAGCCCAGCATGCTAACCCCTAGACCAAATGCCTTCATATAATCCAGATACATAGGATAATGTAATCCATGGTATACGAAAAGACAATCATGGTTGAAACATCTTGAATCATAGGTTGCTTGGATCACGAATCACTTGGGGTGGAACGACAAACTGCAAAGGACATTTGAGTCTATCAAATAAAAAATCGATTATACATGTCACAATAAATGCTAGGAGATTATACGAAAAAGAGCTCCTATGACATTCATGTTTTCCTTGTGGATATCAAGCTCAGTAAAGGAAGCGAAAATATTTTCAAAGGAAATTAATAGAAGTTTGCAGATATGTAAAAACAAGAAGAAAAAAAAAGAAAATTTCTAAGGGAAATAACTAGCTATGACTTAATTCAAAGGGAGATAATTCCAAATTTTCGTCACGTTAATTGCAACATCGAGCCCATTTGCCGTTTCACCAGTAATAGCTTGTGCTCTGAAAAGTCATTTGATATTCTAAGTGCAATACCTTTTTCGTTTCATTAACGGTGTTGGATGCTGTAGTAAATAAATGCTAGCGGTGGAGAAGGAGTCATGAATAAGTGGGGTATGCTTATGTTCTCTTGCTCTTCAAAAAAAAAAAAAAACGGATTATAATAGTCACACAGCAGAAAGCTTTCCAGGCCCCTGTCACAGAATCTGTTACTTTTCGTGTTTCACTTGTCCCCACAACTTTCTATAACGTACCCACAAATGTTATTTATAAATTTTTATTTATTTATTTACTTTTTTTCATACACCTCTGACAGAATAGAAATTATTCCACTGACTGAATAAAGGAATTCTCTCCCTTACATCAGGCACAATCTTTTTTTCTATGTATACCCGGGCCTATTCACCATTTTTTTTTTAAGAGGTGCTAGCCACAAGACGCACACCAGGCATTCCATTCATTCCCCAGCAGAAATAGGCGAGCCCCGTCCTCTGCTCGGATCAAGGCATGAAAAGCAATTCCCGATATCAGCAGCGGGGCCCGATAGCATTTG
Organism: Octopus sinensis; assembly: GCF_006345805.1. NCBI lineage: Eukaryota > Metazoa > Mollusca > Cephalopoda > Octopoda > Octopodidae > Octopus > Octopus sinensis. The sequence goes on from NC_043005.1 coordinate 26,979,133, forward strand.
CTGGTTTACCCCCACCGCATCATGCTTGTTCCGTACCCCTTTGAGCAGCATTAAATTCACTCATCCGTCCACAAACACTCTCCAAGCTTTCCTATCATTTATAAACTCTCTTGCTTCTCTCACTCCAACACCTCTAACCACCAAAGCTTTCTTCACTCCATCCATCCGCACAAACTGAGGTCTGCCTCTGGTTTCTGCTGCCTACCATTTCTGCCTTCATCACCATCCTTACGATCCGCTCCTCATCCATCCTCTCCATGTGGCCAAACCACCTCAACATTTGTCTTTCTATTTTGGTAGTTAGTTTTTCTCTCATTCCTGCCAGCCTTCACACCTCCTCATCCTGTCCACCTGTGTCACACCAACCATAGCCCTCAAAATATCTCATCTCAAACACATCTAGGCACCACATTTTCGCCTCTGTCAGCCCCCACGTCTCTGCACCACATAAGATTGTCGGTATAATCACGCCCTCATACACATTTCTTTTCGCTTTCATACTCAACCTTTTATCTCTCAGCATACATTTCACAACTCCAAGTCTCTTACTCCCCTCCTTCCCACTTATCCTACTTTCTCAGCTACCCACAACCCCCTTATCCGCTGTCACATGTGATCCCAGATACTTAAAAACACTCACCTCTAACATCTCACTATTTATACTCACATTAATCCTACCTTCCATTCCATTTCTCTAACATTTCATACACCTTATGCTTAGCTACATTCAATTTCAGTTTTCTCCTCTCACACACTCTTCCAAACTCTACTCGGTTGTGTCACCCTTTTTACCCTCTGGCACTTTATGTACCATTTATTTTATCTTTATTGTAAGGGCTGTGTGATGTGGTACTAAAGAGCCAGTCTCGTCACCTCACATCGCACGGTCCTTACAAAATGGTGACCTGACTTAGAACATGCATTGTTTCCGTAGTTCAGTGCCAGTTTTCATTTTACTTTAATGACCTACGTTCTTTCTAATCTCATCTCTTCGCTACAAATATATTTTCCTTTTATCGTCTATTTTGTCTCCGACAATGACTGGTAAGGGGCTATATGTAGTGTAGGCTTTATATATGCGTACATTCGGACGTAGCAGGTAATAGCTAACACTTGGCCGCTGTTTGTATCCTGTTATGTCCACTACTCTGATTGGTTGGTATTGGCGCGATCTGTTTCCTACTTTGTTGTGCCAACATACCGCGGATAGCTAGTCAGAGACTTTAGATAGCATCCCTTGAACAACCTTTTTCGAGTCTACTGCTCCCTATAAAAGCCCAGCATTTTTCTCATACGTCGTTAGTTTCAGACCTTTTAAGGTCTAGACACTGACCACACAAGACACAGCCAGTTCCAGCGACAACACAACAGTAGCCATTTTGAGACTCACCAACTTCGTCCAACAGCATTCGGCGACTTCCGTCTCTGTCGCCACCATCGTCTTAACGTCAACATCTCAGCGTACACCTCCTGCGTTTTTTTCTTCTTTTCTTACATTTTTCAAAGGTCCCACCACCACCAGCACCATCCCCTCTTGCTACAATTCAACCAAATTAAATAAACGACAAAATACTGCAGCTGACATGTCTGTCATCATTAAGAGACTAACTTGCACATAAACCCTTTGATTAATATAATAATAAGGGAAACCAAAACAACACTTTGACACACTACGGTTGACGAAAGGAAGAGAGACGAAGTCAACCAGATCCAAGGAACAGAGGTCATTTTAGTATTGGTATAAAGAGCAGAGGAGACACAGCTGTCTTTGGCTCAACGGTGAAGTGCATTGGCGAGCGATTTTATGCCGATGAGACAGTCTCACTTTTTTCTGCACAGTATTGAAGTTCGTAAGTGTTATATTTGTTGTTTCGTTTGTTGTTAAACAAAGTGTTTAAAAAACACGAAACAATTTTAACTTGTTCTCCTGCTTTACGGCAGTCTGTTATCGCTTTCCCCTTTCGAAGAAGGGGGTTGGCCCCAAGTATTAATGATGGAATATGAAAGCCTCACCTCCTCGGAGCTTACGTCTTCTGAGGAGGAGCTGTTAAGGTCTGTTGAAATAATGGACGAATAGTTGAAGAGAAGGAATTTTGCGACTGTCACCAGTGAGCTCGATCTGGCGGAGCTGGATAAATATAAGAACATGCTGTGTAGGGAGGGACGCGAAGTAAAAGTGTTCCGTCCCCAAGAAATTATGAAAGACACTAAGGAGAAAATGATATTACAACAAACATACTCCACGGAAACAAAGAAGACTGAGATAATGACAACTACACAAGTTAAAAGGGCTTTGAAACCAATCTGGCAAGATATCTCGTACCTTGCCAGAGGAAGGAAGTACAGAACGGTGAAGGTGAGTTTCCGAGAGGTAGCTGTTGCCGGTTACACTCGGCAACCCCTTTAAAAACCGAAGAAGTGGTACTTCTACCCATATACCTTGGAAGACGTGCTTCCAGGGTTAGGGTAGAAGATATACCACCAGAAATTGACGTAGCCTGGCTAGTAGCTGCCATACTGCTAGGCAATGAAAAGAAGATAGTGGTCCTCCAGGCCACAAGAACAGCTCATAAAAATTGGCAAGGGCAGACCCTGGATATGATTATCCAGGGGTCCCCGGAAGATATCGAATATTTAATAGAAGCCATCGCTACAGAGGACGTAATAATCAGGGTCAGAGTGGAGGGCAGGACTCCGCGTTGCTACAAGTGTGGCCTAAAAAGCCATATTAGAGCGGACTGTCCTTCGCCACCCCAAAAACCCCAAGAAAGGCTCGTGAGCAGGGAGGAAGCCGCACCACCAGCTCCAACAAAAGAAATGGAAGAAGAAGCAAACAAAGAAGAATGAATGGGAAACAGTTGGAATGAGAAATAGAAAAAGAGGAAAAGATACATAATGTGGATATAGACACCCACCCCACGCCCACCCAATACCCACTTTGCCCCATCCTCCCCCTACAGACGCCAAACCTCCTCACTCCTTTCCGACACAAAGAAAAACGCACACACACACAAGAACCCCAAAGCTACCCCCCCCCCGGCCTGTGAAAAATGTAAATTCGTAGTAACATACGACGTAACAAATGCAAAACTCTGAAACGTAATAGCATCTTGGGAAGACGTAATAACAGTGAATACGGCAACTTCTAGTGGGACATCATGGCGATATAATTGCGTGCTGGTAACCGAGGAGCAAATGTCAAAAATAATTGAATACAAAGAGACTTTGAATACTGGGAGAAAACCATGGACACCAGTCAGTTACCAAGTTATATAGACTATCTTAAGCTCCGAAATATTTACAATATTTTTAATTTACAGAAAGACAGTACAACCTTATTTCGATCCCGTTCTAATAGAATAAATGAAGTCGCTCGGAGGTGGAGGTCGAAAAGCTTCATTTCATTTTTTTTTTTTTTCATTTTTCATTTACATCTCATCTTTCTGTCATTTGTTTTTCGTTTTTGTCCCCACATGTTTTGTATTGTCCCCTCTGTGTTGGCCTCTGAGAGGCAATAAAGAATCACTTTGGTTTCAGATCTTTTAAGGTCTAGCCACTGACCACACAAGACACAGCCAGTTCCACTGACAACTCCAGACGACAACACCCATCCAACAGCATTACGGCAACCTCTGTCTTCCTCACCACCATCATCATCAGCAACATCATCTCTACGTACACAGCTCAACAAGCAACTCGCCCAGGTTTCAATACTGCACTGTTCGTGAATTACTTCACCATGGATCAACAGCGAATATATAACCTACGAGAACTCCTGTACCAAGTGACCCAGGCAGCAGCATTACAGCCACTACTTCGCACGACATGTACCGCAACTGCCTCAGCATTGTGGCCGCAACTTCTTGCTATAGTATTTCAACAACCGTGTACAATTGACTACGAACTGGTATTTCTCATTTCTTGTGTCTATGAACATTCGTCTAACTTCTCATTATAGGTTCCTTCACTGTCTCCTTCCTTGCTATTCTTATATGTACTTAACGCACACGCATACCTATACACATACACTTTGTTCTCATGATTGCCTGTCTATTATTCTGTATACATGACGCGCACACAGGCACACGTGATAACGTATCAATAAATCTTCTCTTAAACATTCTATCCGGTTGTGTCTCTCTCTTTTCCCTTTGCTACATATATGTATTATTCCAGCTTTCTGAACAGAGTCGTTATTAAATGGTTTCACCGCATGAGACCACGACAATCTAAAATACTTTTTTGAAATTGGTTTATTGAAACATACATTGTAAAAACTTTATCAAAAATTAAAGATTGTAACGAAAAGTAAAAAAATAAAAAGATACTATTGTTTTTGCAACGATAATATTTCATGCTGAATCAACGATCATCATCATCATCATCATCATCATCGTTTAACGTCCGTTTTCCATGCTGGCATGGGTTGGACGGTTTGACTGAGGTCTGGAGAGCCAGCAGCTGCACCAGGCTCAAATCTGATCTGGCAATGTTTCTACAGCTTGATGCCCTTCCTAACACCAACCACTCCGAGAGTGAAGTGGGTGCTTTTTACGTCCCATCGACACGGCAGCCAGTGGAGAAGTACTGGCCACAGCTACAATATTGGTTTTACTTTATCATTCATTCATTATTGTAATAATAGCAAGACGGCGAGATGGCAAAAACGTTAGGATGTTGAGTGAAATGCTTAGCGGTAGTTCGTCTGTCTTTACGTTCTGAGTTCAAATTCTGCCGAGGTCGACTTTGTCTTTCATCCTTTCGAGGTCGATAAATTAAATACTAGTTGTGTACTGGGGTCGATCTAATCGACTGGCTCCCTCCTCAAAAATTTCGGGCCTTGTGCCTAGAGTTGAAAATAATATTGTAATAATAGCATAAGGATTCAAAATGCTTTCAATTCTTTCAGTATACAAGCGGTCCCAAAAAACTTTCTGTGATTAAAGTTGCCAGCAATGTAATTCGGTCTGGTCAAGCTTGGTCTAGAGCAATGCTCCTCAAACTTTTCTTTAGCTATCACCTTTTCTTTTTCTTATACTATCTCAATGCCCCACCCTCTCTACGATTCAACGAGATTAAATATACAATATATTACCAATCAGTTGATCGTCATCAAAAGACAATTTAAACATGGGTCATTTCATCAAAATAATAGGAATGTCAAAACAATGATGTACCAATGTATGAGCATTAAAAGCTGGTGGTTGAAGGGCCAATACATGCGCTGACAGAGAAGTGCTTGAGAGAAAGTTGGAAGTAGAAAACTTTTTGCTGCTCATGACAGGTACTAGAAGACAATGAAAATGAGATTCTACATCCATCTCTGAGAGATAAGTAAAGAACCACTCCACCTCTCCAGTCAATAGGGAATCATTTTTCAAGGTGACCTAAAAGGATGAAGGGCAAAATGCAGAACGCAAAATGATACATTTAAACACCTCAAGTCATTTTTCAGATGCTGCAGTGATTCTGCTGCTTTGGTGCCTTTTATTGAACTTGGTGCTCCAGTTATTTTTAGTACTGCTTTTACTTTCCCTCAACACATTCTGCTTATTTCCATTACAAGATCCTTGAATTTTATAGGCTTCCTGACTTCCAGACAGGTGTTATTTAGGGTCAAAAGTCAGTTGAGATGTTCAACAGAGTATCACCCTTACTGAATTTCTACTTTCAAAACCATACACAAAGTTTTTATCTTTTTATTAAGGAGGGACATGTAGTATCCCTGGCCCTCTACAGAGTCCCAGAGAAAGACAGGGTGGGGGGATAAGGAGGTATCTTCAAACCAGAAACTAGGCCAAAATTGGTTCCATTAAAAAGTACTTAAGGTAGCCAGGTTGTGTTTTTAAACCTGACAATAGATTAAGTCAACCACACTAAATATTGAGATATTTTTTTCCTACATGGCACTCTGTTATAGGTGTGGAAAAGGTAAAATTTCTTCAAATTACAAAAATTATTAACAGAAGTAGAGGAAATATACGTGGCACTCTGTTGGTTACAATGACATGGGTTCTAGTTGATCCAATCAACAAAACAGCTTGCTCTTGAAATTAACGTGCAAATGGCTGAGCACTCCACAGACACATGTATCCTTAACGTAGTTCTTGTAGAGATTCAGCGTGACACAGAGTGTGACAAGGCTGGCCCTCTGAAATACAGGTACAACAAAAACAGAAAGAAAGAGTGAGAGAAAGTTGTGGTGAAAGAGTACAGCAGTGTTAGTCACCACCCCCTGCTGGAGCCTCGTGGAGTTTTAGGTATTTTCACTCAATAAACACTCACAATATCCGGTCTGGGAATCAAAACCACAATTCTACAACCATGAGTCCACTGCCCTAACCACTGGGCCATTGCACCTCCACTAGAGGAAATACAGAACTACAGAAATACCCATTAAACACTACAATAAAAACATTTTTCGTGTTAATCGAAACAACACTGGAAAATATGAAAATAAATAGAAAAAAAGACAACCCAATAATTCACCAGCCCTTTTTTCTTTCATATCTGAAATTCTTTTGGAATTCTCTCCTGGCTAATAATTTTCCTTCAAATACCATCTTACAGGTGTAACTGGACAGCAATCACATCACCTTCTCCAATCTAGGAGAGAGGGTCTAAAGAAAATAAAAATAAAATAAAGAAAGGTGTGGTTGTGTGGTAAGTAGCTTGCTTACCAACCACAGGGTTCTGGGTTCAGTCCCACTGCGTAGCATCTTGGGCAAGTGTTTTCTACTATAGCCTCGGGCTGACCAAAGCCTTGTGAGTGGATTTGGTAGATGGAAATTGAAAGCTCGTCATATATATGTATATATGTATTTATATGTTTGTGTTTGTGTGTGTTTGTTCCCCACCATCACTTGACAATCAATGTTGGTGTGTTTACATCCCCATAAATTAGTGGTTTGGCAAAAGAGACGGGTAGAATAAGTACTAAGGCTTACAAAGAATAAGTCTTGGAGTCATTTTGTTCGATGAAAGGCTGTGCTCCAGCATGGTCGCAGTCAAATGACTGAAACAAGCGAAAGAATTAAAGAATAAACTAATTCAACAAGAAAAGGTTTAATATTGAGCTTTATTGAAAATACAAAGAAGAGTTACCTAAAGGGAGAGAATCATGTCCATAGATTATGATCAGATACATCGAATATATGGAGGACTTGCTATCACATAGATTAACAACTGATAATATAATTCTGGTGCCTTAACAGCTTCCATTCGGGTTGAATTGAGGGAGATTCTACTCTAGCGGTTCTCAACAGTAGCTCTCAGGGAAACATGTGACTCTCAAGCATCCTTCTAGTGGCTCCCAATGGTCTTCCCTCTATAAATATAACACTTCTTTTTTAAGTGATTTGTTTTTTGTTTTTTTTTGGTGCACCCTCCCACGACCACCACCACTAAAAAAAATGCAGGTTTTGGATCTGTCCCCGATATATGAAAAGAGTTGAGAACAGCTGTTCTACAGTCATTTCACCTGATAGAAATAGCAGCTAAATGTCCATAAAATTAGACCCTAGTATGAAGAAAGAGAAGAAGGAGGTGAATCAGATGGGTTTGAAGAGAGGAGCCAAAACTAGTTATAGCAGAGGTGGATGCGACATGAAGAGGGTATCACTACATCAATGTGGCTAAGTTGATTTATTTTAACTACATTACATGATGATGAGGTCTTGGTCATTGTTTTGTAAAAGGACTTGCAAAACAGTAAGATCTTGATCTTTCATTAATCCAGTTACAGCTTACCAAGGAATTTCTCCTGCACAAATCTAGGGTCACGTCTCACTGGAGTGCTTCAGTATATACAAACCCAAGGCGACCTCTCTCCATGGAGACTTAGCATACACAGGTAGTCTTTGTCACAGGCGTTTCATCACTCCAAGGAAGTTCAAAATACCAAAAGACAAAGACAAAGCAAACTCATGCCTCACCAGAAAGACTCAATATGTACTCACATCTCATCAGAGTGACTCAACAAACACAAATCCAGGCTCAATAAACAAAATTAGTCCCACTTCTCAACAGGGAAGCTCAATATAGACAAAGCCAATCTCATTTCTTATCGACAAGCAATTTTAATTTGAAATTCTTAAGAATGTTTAACAATTAAAAAATATAACAAAATATACATAAATGTAAGACCATTAACAAACGAGAGAGAGAAAACCATTAAAATACCAACTTAGTTGACATTTGCTAATTCTTTCAACATTTCCACAGTAATACCTGCCCCAACCAACCAACATCTTTACATTATTTCTGTTCTAAAATGAATGTGATAATATAAATGTTGAAGCCATTAATGTAACAGTCAGAAGATGCTTTTCCTAATGCTAAACCCCGGACTGTAAGGTTATCGAATCTATATTTCATGAATCTTGTTGCTTTTAGCAGAGAAATGACTTTGTTTAGAAGATTTAGAATTAGGTCTCAATCAGATGTAATTCGAAATATTGTTGTACTATGACTCAGAAGTGGGAAAATCTCAAATCCTTCATCGGTTTAAATAGAGTTGAATCAGTATTTTACAACCAAGTCACCTATTCGTTGTATAATAACAGGACTAAGTAAGCATATGCCAATCAAGAACCCCTAGCACTTTTTTACTCAGAAAAATTATTGTAGTTACTTTGAGGGACTTCCCAAAACAAACACACAGCTGAACTGGTCCTTTGAAAAGAAGAGATCCTAAATAAACAAGAGGGTTAAAGATTTTTCTTCTCTTCACTGCAATGAAATTCCTATTGTGCAAGAGATGACACGCACACCCCTTCCAGACCATTTTTAATGAGTATGTGTGAGTAGAGGGTAATGCTCAAGCATTCTCTTATATTGAATAAGTGTTAAGTGATGCAATCAGTCAAAAACAAACAATTTACACAAACACACACACACACACACACGTGTTATATATATATATATATTATAACAAACATTTTATATTTTGGACATAGAGTTACCCAAGGTTTTGCATCCACAAAGCAAAGCCTTGTGGACAGTTCGTAATAATTACTGCTCTATTCCCTAGAGTGTACTTTTTTCTGTTATATGCTTTTTTATTAACTAATATATATATACATATATATATATATATATATATATGTATGTATATATAGTATGTGTGTGATGATAGTAGAGGGTAACTAATCTCAAAAATGCATCATTCTTTCTTTTTCTTTCTCTCTGGAAAGCCAAGCAAATTACAAATTTATAGTTGATTCGGTCACCTCCAGTATGTAATCAATATTCATTTTATTGATTCTGTACCAATTGATGACACAAAATCAACTGCAAAGGAATTAGTACTCAGAATGTCAACAGATAGAACCAAAATACTGTATTGTATTTTGTCCACCATGGTTTCAGCAACTGAATACACACACACACACATATATATATATATATATATGTATTTAAAGTCAGAACATAAAAGGATGTATATAAATAACACGAGATACTATGTTCAATGTGCTATAGAATACTTCAAACTACTTATACATACATATATATATATATATATATATATGAGAACATTTGGTAAACAAGCTGGAATTTGAGAGACACAGGGTTCGATTCTCTGCAGAGATGCTTTCTGGCCACTGTTTCTTTATCTTCTAAAATATTTACCCAGTTTTCTAAGCTGTCTTCACAGCCATCTCACATTCAAGAATTTCTTTATTTTCTATAGTATATATATATATATATATATATATATATATAAACACACAATATTCCTGTGGGCTTCAACTGACCACATGGAATACTGTTGACTCTTGGAAGTAATTTGCAGACATCACAGAGGTTTCTAGAAGAGAAAGAGGCGACAGCAATACAAACACATTACATTCAAAACTGCAGCAGATCATTTAATGTGTTAATACTATTACATGTCACTCAGCTGATGTGTCTTTTGATAAAATTAGGTGCATTGTGTGGTTAAGGAACTTACTTCACAGCCACATGGTTTCAAGTTCAATTCCAAGATATAACACATTGGGAAAGTAATTTTTTCTATAGCCCCAGACTCACCAATGACTTATGAGTAAAGATGTTCTACAGAAACTGTTGAAAGCCAATCGTGTGTGTAAGTGCTTAATTATTCTTTTCTACTCTAGGCACAAGGCTCAAAACTTGGGGGAAGGAGGCCAGTCGATTGGATCGACCCCAGTATGCAGTTGGTACTTAATTTATTAAACCCAAAAAGGATGAAAGGCAAAGTCAACCTCGGCAGAATTCGAACTCACAATGTAAAGACAGACAAAATACTAAGCATTTCGCTCAACATGCTAACATTTCTGCCAGCTCACTGCC
>NC_043005.1:26994446-27059446 GCF_006345805.1 Octopus sinensis
CCAGTGTTCAACTGGTACTCATTTCATCAACCCCAGAAAGGATGAAAAGCAAAGTCAACCTCGGTGGAATTTGAACTCGGAATTTAACAACAGGCAAAATACTGCTAAGCATTTCGTCCAGCGTGTTAACAATTCTGCCAGCTCACCACCTTAAAATAATAATAATAATAATGATCCTTTCTATTGAAGGAACAAGGCCTTGAAATTTTGTGGGGAATGGGACTAGTCAATAACATCGACCCCAGTGTTTCACTAGTACTTAATTTATCAACCCCGAAAGAATGAAAGGCAAAGTGAACCTCGGTGGAATTTGAACTCAGAATGTAGTGACGAGCAAAATACTACTAAGTATTTCGTCCAGTATGTTAACGATTCTGCCAGCTCACCACCTTAAAATAATAATAATAAGGTTGTTGTTGATGTTACAAGAATATAGAAACACCAAGAATGTGAAATAATTTTTAGGAACAGTGATTCTTGAAGCAAATAAAAAGCCTTTAATAACAATATGTAAATGAAGGATCAAAATCCTTTTAGACAGAGAAAGTTGGAGGAAGCCCTCAACTTTTTCAACCCAAAGGGTTTCAAACTAAATAATTGCAGGTTAGTATTTTTAGCTTTCTAGCTTCAAGATTCACTGTTCCTAAAAAGAATAACGACAATTGTTTTTGATTTAGGTACAGGGCCAGCAATTTTGAGGAGGGGGGTAAGTTGCTATGCCAACCCCAGTACTTGACTGGTACTTTATTTTGTCAAGCCGTAGAGGCATGAGAAGGCAAAAGTTGGCCCCCAGTGAGATTTGAATTCAGAATTTAAAAGAGTTGAAAAAAAAAGAAAGAAAAAATGCAAGGCAGTTTTCCCTAACATTGTAATGATTCTGCTAATCTCACCGTTTCTAACACAGGCACAAGGCCACAAGTCTGAAGGTGACGGGGAAGAAAAGGGTATATACAGCCGACTCAAACTGAGGATGAAAGGTAAACTGGAGCCCTGCAGAATTTCAACTCAATAATAATAATCTTTTCTATTATAGGCACAAGGCCTGAAATTCTGGGGGGAAGGGGACTAGTTGATTACATCGACCCCAGTATGCAACTGGTACTTAATTTATCAACCCCGAAAGGATGAAAGGCAAAGTCGACCTCGGTGGAATTTGAACTCAGAACATAGTGACGGGCGAAATACTGCTAAGCATTTCATCCGGTGTGTTAACGATAATATTAATAATAATAATAATAACAATAACTGAAATTAATACTGTGAATAACAGTTGTAAATATAAATATATATATTTATATATTTCAGGTTCAACATTATAATTGTGCTTAAAATATCAAGGTTTGTCTTTTTTTGTTAGGTATTGTTTCATGTTTTCTTTTCCTTCTCAACCCCCCCCCCCATCCTGAGTCCAGTTCTTCTGTAACACATCAGTTGGTCTTCTTGCCAATCTCGGAGTAAGGTGGTGGTGGTTCACTAGGACTTGGCATGTACACATTGTGAGGGTTAGCAGGGTTGTAGTAGGCACTTGACGCTGCTGCTTCTCGAGCTTTGGCATCTGGTGGAACAGAAAGAAATCAATTCATCAATAAACCAACATTTCATCAATTCTATACAACAGGGGTCATAAACCATCAGGCTGCTGACCGATGCAGGGCCATGGATCATTTGGGATTAGGCCTCACAGAACGAATACATTTTTTTTAAAATTCAATTTTTATTTTCAGTATCAGAGCCACTGAAGTTTGTAGAGGAATCTAACCAGTAGCATTTAGCTTCCTCTGCTAATTCTTGTTTATTTACCTGTAAGAATTACAATATTCTGATTCATTCCATAGTCAGGTATTTGAGGATTCTAACCCCACCCCATGGCACCCGTGCAGGTGGCACATAAATGCACGCATTACACTCTCGGAAGGGTTGGCGTTTGGAAGGGCATCCAGACTGGAGGCTTGCGCAGCCTTCCAACTTACCAGCCCGGTCAAACCATCCAAATCATGCCAGCATGGACAACGGACATTAAATGATGATGATAATATATATAGATATATATATATATACATATATATATATACACGATGGGCTTCTTTCAGTTTCTGTCTACCAAATCCACTCACAAGGTTCTGGTTGGCCCGAGGCTATAGTAGAAGACACTTGCCCAAGGTGCCATTCAGAGGGGGACTGAATCTGGAACCATGTGGTTGGGAAGCAAACTTCTTACCACACAGCCTCGCTTGCACCTGTGTGTGTGTGTGTGTGTGTGTGTGTGTAATCTTCCTGGACATAGACAATGGATGTGTGAACAGAGAGACTAACTGTGCCTGTGTGTATCCTGGCTTCTAAAATATGTATGCAATATGACTGCATGTTGTAAGGGGAGACAAAAATGGTTGGAATTCTGAAGGGAGCCTAGCCTTAAAAGAATACCTCAAAAAGTTTTGTCTGATCATTTTCATGCATGATAAACCAAACATAAAAACGATGCGTGTACACACATGAATACACATTTGAATACATCACCATCATCATTTAACATCTATTTTCCATGCTGACACGGGTTGGATGGTTTAACAGGATCGAACAACCCAGAGGACCACATTGAGCTCCTGTCAAGTTATTTATTTTGTAAGTAGCCACTATCAATGTCTTCGTGATGACAGGTAACCAAAAGAGTTCATTGAGATGCTGGAGACTTTTGTAACAGATGTACACTGTGTACAGCACACACACGTTAGAGTGAAACCACTGCCAGACTCCTCAGGGGCAACAAACACAAATACAAATTCTGGGTAGATAACAGTGATGAGATGAGTGGAATGGATACATTACTAGTAAAGGCATGGATAAAGTAATTGAGGTAATGAGAGAGTGTGATAGAATAATTAAGCTTAGAGAAAAGCAACATTATCATCGTCGTCGTCGTTTAAACGTCTTTTCCATGCTGGCATGGGTCAGACGGTTTGACTGGGAACTTGCAAGCCAGGAGGCTGCACCAGTTTCCAATCTGATCTGATAAGGTTTCTACAGCTGGATGCCCTTCCTAATGCCAACCACTCCGAGAGTGCAGTGGGTGCTTTTTACAAGCCACTGGCACAGGCCACGTTTGGGTGGCACTTTTTACATGCTACTGGCACAGGAGCCAGTCGGGGTGTGGGTGGTATCGACCACATTTGGATGCGTTTTATGAGCCACCCGCACAGAGAGCCAGTCAGGAGGCACTGGGAATAACCCATGCATGAATGGTGCTTATTGTGTGCCAGTCAGGTGGCACTAGCATCGGCCTCAACTACAATTTCCATTTTTTATTGTGATTTTGATTTTTAATTTTACTTGATTCAATAGGTCTCCTCAAGCATGGCGCCCAATGATTCAAAGGTACCTTTTAAACAGGCTGGTTATCTCACAATTACACACACACACACATATGCATTATATATACAAATATATTAATATATACACACACACTTTCTAAAATTAGAGAAGAGCTCATATTTGAGAGGAAGATGTCATTGCTACACATACAAACATCATAGACTACATCTAAAAGAAAACCATATTCCACTAATGATCATGTATTCACTCACCAACACACTTCCTCCTCTCTGTCTCTTCTACCAGAATAGTCTCTACAAGAACTCACCTGTGAACACACTAAAGACACCAGCTCACAGGTACACCAATTCTTTCTCTCCCTTCAACCATTTCTATAACAATCTTCTACATTATTTACATTTAACGGATATTTGTCCTCATCTTGTTTGTTGTTAACACAACATTTCGGCTGATATACCCTCCAGCTTTTATCAGATGTCTTGGGGAAATTTCGAAGCTGGGTTCTCGTTCCTAAGGTATTTTTCTAGAAACCAGGTTCGAAATTTCCCCAAGACACCTAAAGAAGGCTGGAGGGTATATCAGCCAAAACGTTGTGTTAACAACAAACAAGATGAGGACAAATATCCGTCAAATGTAAATAATGTAAATCATTCCTCATCTCTTAAATATAGAACTGTATTAACAATCTTCTACTCCTCAACTTTCCTCCTCCATCAAATCTCATGTTTGTCCTCTGCATTTCACACCCAACAAGAAACACATTCACCCAATCCTTCCTCCCCACAGTGTACAATACCAAACAATCACTCCCGGCCCATGTTCTTTTTAAACAGGTACAACCTCACTAAAACATCAAGCACAGAAACCTCTGCAAGCATCACGACTGATGATTGCCACCACCTCTCCAATTCAATAAAACAACATCAACAACAATAACATGGTCAGAGCAACAACAGCCCAAGCTGTGACTGCACCAGCAGCAACAGTGAGTAAAATATAATTTTTGTTTAAATCAATAATTACAAACCTTGGGCTGAACCAGTCGGATACGGGTTCAAATTCGAATCAACCCCTGGGTAGGGAGGGGGTGCTTCTGCCATAAACACCTCATGTGCTGAAGTTAGAAAAAAAGAAGAAAAAGGTTAAAAAAAACAAAATATGGGAAAAGATGATGAGGAGGGAGACTATTCGGATATTCATTATATTGGCATGAGTTGGACAGGTTTGCAACATCAGATCTTTATGTGTGTCAAGGGCAACAAGCTGGCAGAATCATTAGGATGCCGGGCAAAATGCTTAGCGGTATTTCGTCTGCCGTTACGTTCTGAGTTCAAAATCCGCCAAAGTTGACTTTGCCGTTCATCCTTTTGGTGTCAATTAAATAAGTACCAGTTACGCACTGGGTTGATGTAATTGACTTAATCCCTTTGTCTATCCTTGTTTGTCCCCTGTGGGCAATAAAGAAATAAATTTTGTGCCCCTTGGAGAAAAGAAAGTGAGAGTCAAACAGAGTTATTCTTCTTGCTCAAAAATTTCAACAGAAAGACTATCAATATTGGCAACCTGCATAATACGACAACTCATTCAATGTAACACTATCCTCTTCTCATTATCATGTACCACGATACTGAACGAAACATCTCACTGTTTTTCTCTCTTTACATCTTAAAATCCAATTCATACAGAGGGACATCGAATTTGCTGTTCATCATGATGGTTTTACTTAGCGTAGTTTTAACGTCCACTTTCCCATGCCTGCATGGGTCGGACAAAAGTCACTGAGGCAGATTTTCTATGGCCAGTTTCTCTTCTCGTTGCTAATTCTTACTTGTATCCAAGTAAGGTAATATTTCTCCGTGGCTAGACATATTTTCACAGAAGATTGAAATCAAATGGCATCACTTGTATGATGGTCACACTCATTTACAACTTTTGCACAATGCCAAGACACAGAGCCATCACTATCATCATCATCACCAACACATTATTCACAATGGACGGACAGGTGTCCTCATCTTGTCTTGTTTCCACAATGTTTCAGCTGATTTACTCATACATACACTTTCACCATCTTTCCAGAACATGACACTTTTAACACCAGAGATTTACTGGTAACATTCTTATATAACAAATAAATTACGAACTTATCTTAAATTTCCTATAAGTTTGGTTTGAAGTCTTCGTCAGATAAACTAGAACAAGTTATGTCCCTTGTTAGAGGGAGACAACACAAGGATTATAAAAACAAAAATGTTCAGCAGAGTCTCGCCACCAAATATTTTCGCTTAATCCTAACAACCCTGGCAGCTAATCAATAAGAAATCACTTCTCTTTTTACATATTCTCAATATCAATGTTTCATTTGAACATCAAATATTAGGTTGGTGCAAAAATAATTATTCCATCACCAACGTTTTAACGTCCATGTTCCCCGGTTGCTTTGGTTAGAAGGAATTCATTAAAGCAGGTGGAATCAGTCACCATTATTCCTGAATCCTTGGGAAACTATTCAAGCAGAGAAATATTGACACGAAATCAACAAAATGCATCAAGAACTGCTGCAACTATTCCATTTAGCATTGGTCATTAGAAAAGGAACAAGACAATGCCTGACCCATATTCTGTAAATGACTTGGCATAAGTTGAATGAACAAGGCTACAAAACAGTAATGTAACCAGTTTAATCCCAAAACCTTTTTCCAATCCATTGCTTTTTCAAGCAACTCAGAAATTTCCTGCAAAAAAAGATCAACAACAACCAAACAGCAACTGAAAATAATTGTGAAGAATTCATCAGTTGCAGGACTCTAGAAATTTAATGCTACCAGAATAAATAAATCTGTTCTTTGTCGGTAAAAATGTGTAGAATTTAAAGATTATTTTGATTAATAAAAACTACTTCAATCTGTGCTCCTTTTTGATCTTCATGTGTCTAACACACGTGGACATGCCTACAAAGTCAGAAAACAACACAGCTCCCATGACTTTCGGAAACATTTTTTCACGCTCAGAGTTCCTGAAGCATGGAATAAACTGCCTGCGTCAGTTGTTGACTGCCATGACACTGCATCCTTTAAGGCCCTCATGCTTTCCGAAATCCGCCGAAACTACACCTGATTATATATACACTTTAGATGAGTTGTAGTGCACCTGAGCACTGTACACAATTATTATTATTAATAATTATTATTATTATAATGCTTTAACCCTTAAATGGCAAGAAAGGGTTGCATGAATGAGAGTACCAAACAGGCAAATATCAAAAAGAAACTGAAGTACCAAGCAAAACTGTTTGCAACCTTTTCGGTGACTTAGTGACTTCACCCTCTTGCTCCAGGTTTGCTCTGCATCAAGACACACAGCAGATCTTGGAACGAGAGGAGAAGCTACTAAATGACTGAAAAGGTCACTAACAGAAAGGAAAGTACTTTCACTAAAAAACAACCTATCAAAACATTCCAGTAATAATCTGCCAAAACATTTTAAGTGTGTCATAAGCATAGTCAGAGAAAAATGTACACAGTTCATCCAACTCTGGTATTTACCAACTTTTGCTATACTCTCTTTACTCTCTTTTACTTGTTTCAGTCATTTGATTGCGGCCATGCTGGAGCACCGCCTTTAGTCGAGCAAATCGACCCCGGGACTTATTCTTTGTAAGCCCAGTACTTATTCTATCGGTCTCTTTGGCCAAACCGCTAAGTGACGAGGACGTAAACACACCAGCATCGGTTGTCAAGCAATGCTAGGGGGACAAACACAGACACAAACATATACACACACACTTATATATATATATACATATATACGACAGGCTTCTTTCAGTTTCCGTCTACCAAATCCACTCACAAGGCATTGGTCGGCCCGGGGCTATAGCAGAAGACATTTTCCCAAGATGCCACGCAGTGGGACTGAACCCGGAACCATGTGGTTGGTTAGCAAGCTACTTACCACACAGCCTATTTTGATAATTTTCAATATTCAAGGCAGAGGTAGTCATAATTGTTAGTCTCTTGCACAATAAAATTTACAGTCTCAATATCTAAAAGTGCCATAAAATATTCACTTTCCTTTGCATCTGTAGTGTACATAAATTCATTTGAAATTCCTGTATTGTTATTGTTAGATGAGTTTACAATCATCATTGTTTAACCTCTGCTTTCCATGCTAGCATGGGTTAGACGATTTGACTGAGGACTGGTGAACCAGATAGCTGCACCAGGCTCCAATCTGATCAGGCAGATTTTCTATAGCTAGATGCCCTTCCTAATGCCAACTACTCCATGCATTTTTTCAATCCAGAGATAGGTGAAGCATTATTTTCTTCTCTACTATTCAGAGCATCATCATTATGTACCTCGTTTTCAAATTCTATCGAGGTCAACTTTGACTGTCATCCTTTTGAGGTCAATTAAATAAGTACTAGTTGAGTACTGGGGTCGATCTAATCAACTGGCACCCTTCCCCAAAAACTTCAGGCCTTGTGCCTAGAGCAGAAAAGAAATTATGTACCTCATCTGATAATGAGAGAATGTGAGAAAGAAGAAAAACTTCTTTGCTTTATAAATCAACCACTTATGATTTCATTTCTTCTGCTTAGACACATTTAATGTAGCAGAAGCTTGGACATCAATTGATGATGGTCATAGCCAGGTAAAATTTTAGAAAGTTTTAATTCATGCCTGCCATTCCATAATGAAACATCAATTGACGATGTTTACCATTTAAGAGTTAATGTTTAAAAACAGCAAAATGTCCATGAATGGCCATGGACAGTGCCCTCCCTCTTATGAAGAAATTAAGAAAAATCAAAATATATTAAGGTTTGAAATTGATAGTCCAGTTTCTTAAAGTCACTATATGGTCAGTAATTAATCAAACAGCCACCAAGTGGTCATTAGTATAGTAACTTAATGGCACAACTACCATGTGGTCAGCCTTACCTTAACCTTACAGAGCCACGTGATTAGTCATACAGTACCTTGACATCATAGCCATTGCACATCGATTGCTGTGAATTTAAAAATCAAATGAATTTAAAAGGACAGGAAAGAGAAAAGGCCAAGACAATATTACCTGGTGGTGCATTTGGGAATGTTTGATATGGCACCCAGCCATAGTTATAAGCTGTGTAGGCAGGCGGAGCAGGCTGATAAAATGGTCCCTGGGGAGGAGTGTAAGGTGGAGGCTGTGGTATTTGATACCGAGATGCTGAAATAAATGTAGGAAATAGAATAAAGAGATTAGTTATTTTTTATAGCCCACCTAGTCAACACTGACTACACCCCAGGGTGGGGTGTAGTTCTTTCCTGTAGCAATTCCCACTAAGATACATACAGCAAAGAGATTTCCTTGACACTGCTTTGGCTTCAGGTCTTTCACAGGATTTGAACTTGGTGTTTTAAGCTAACAGAGAATTTAGTCAATTGATACAGTCCCCACTGCCTCTGTTTGTGTACGACTTCATAATAGCTGTTGAAAACCAGGGGGACTACATACAGCAGTGAACAACCTCAAATAACTATTCACTTTCTCAGTCAGTGAGGTTTGAAAGATCAAGGTTTCATAGCCCACAAGGGGCGTTTCAAGTGATACACACAGGAAAAAAAAAACCCCAGCACATGCAAACAGACAGACCCCCACCAGTGTGCAAACAGACAGACCCTCAGGACATGCAAACTGACAAATGCCCCCAGTCCATGCAAACAGAACCCTAGTGCATGTAAATAGGCAGAACCCAAAAGCATACAAGCAGACAGACCCTGTCATGCATATACAGGCTGAGTACATATATAGGCTCAGCAAGCAGAGGCCCAGCAACACAGTTTAGCCCAGGGTAAGTAGACGTATGAGTGAAAGAACAGTACAATCAACAAGGCAGATTTAGAAAGAAGAGCTGAGATAAGCAACAGCAACTGAGACACATTTCAATGCAGCACCAAGAATCTTCGTCCCTCATTAACTTGGTAAATCCTCAATTCCATGTTGTGGATCTCTGCTAATAACATCAATTAAACAGAGAGGCTTTCATTCTGTTAAAGTGCAGAAGTCTCCAAAATATAACATCTGTTCTTTGCTTTGGTTTTGTACTGATGTCATGAGATGTTTTGAGCCCTCATCAGAAGCTTGATGTATGTACCATCAAGGTGATCTTGAACATCCTTCTTCAGAGTCCAAGCTTCAGCTTTACAAGGACTTCTGAGTTAATAGTTAATTTAGGTTGAAAATTAAGGAAAAAGATTACAGATCATTTATAAATATCAAATACTACAGAAGAGGGCAGCGAGCTGGCAGAATTGATAGCATGGAAGATGAAATGCTTAGCAGTATTTCGTCTCTGTCTTTATGTTCTGAGTTCAAATTCTGCCAAGGTCAACTTTGCTTTTCATCCTTTTGGGGTCGATTAAATAAGTACCATTTACACACTGGAGTCAATGTAATTGACTTAATCCCTTTGTCTGTCCCCTGTATGTTTAGTCCCCTATGGGCAATAAAGAAATAAGTATCAAGTACTACAGAATTTAATGACGGATTAATTAAAATTCTCTTGGTAACCTCAATGTCTAAGTTCTAAAACCAGGCAGCACTAACATCGCCAGGGACTTTCTTCCATGCTGGAATGAGTTAGATGGTTCAACAGAATCTGAAAAGCCAGAAGACTGCATTAGGCTCCAATGTCTGCTTTGGCAAGGTCTCTACTGACGGCTGCCCTTTCTAGCAGCAACCACTTTACAGAGTGTAATGGGTGCTGTTTTCATGGCAGCAGCATTTGTGAGATCTGCAAGTAAGCCACAAGACAAGACTCCTTAACAGCATGAGGGTGCAGTCCTGAGGGTACCAAAGTGTTGAGAGACTAAAGTAAGACAGAGACAAGAACAAGTATTTTGCTGAAGAAGAGATACATGACCACCCCGGCAGAAAAGGGAGAATGCATGGTAGAGATGATGTTTGTTCCTTCTTGAGCCATGCCTAGCTCATAAAGGCTGGTTCCCAGTTTCCTTGGTGTATAGGTTCCCCACCTGGACAGAACGCTGGTCCGTCACAAGTGAGCTGCAAGATGCAGGAGGAAAGAGTGAGAAAAAGTTGTGGCGAAAGAGTCAGCAGAAGTTCGCCATTACCTTCTGCCGGAGCCACGTGGAGCTTAGATGTTTCACTCATAAACACACACGGTCTGAGATTCGAACCCTCAATTCTTCGACTGTGAGTCCACTGCTCTAACCACTAGGTTATGTGCCTCCACATGGTAGAGATGAAGTATTTACTAAATAATTATCCTGCCATTATTTTTTTTTTGTTCGCCTTCAAACATCAGTCAGCTGTAATTTAAAATTACTATAAACCACATACAACTTACAAGATCATAGGTGTTCTCCTGCTTTCTTTTTTTTTTTTTTTTCATAATTATGATCTTTGATAAAAATTTAATTGAATATTTTTGTATTTGGCTTGCAAGATTCTTGAAGTGAATTCATGAGTTGAAATATATTTTGTTGTTTCTCAGGAGAGTCACTTTGCTAACAGTAAACACATACACAGGACTGAAGGAGACCTGATGTAGCTGAGGGCATGTCATTGATGAGATCATGAATAATGATGAAAAGACTTTGACAAACCTAACTGATTGATTGATTGATTAACCCAACAATTAATCAAACAACCAATTAGTTAATTGGTTAAATAGTGAACCAACTGACAAATAAATAAGAAAGAAGTGAAACGGAACCAGTGCATGTTTTCTGTTAGTATAATGATTCTCTTGAGATACAACAGAAAATTTTAACTGAAAATAATTACCAAGTTTTCCAGCCTGTAGCATAGCTTGTCCAAATTCGATAGCACCACCTTTGTTGAAGCAAAGTTTGAATGCGGCATTTCCAGACCATTTACCTTTTAGAAGAGGAAGAAACAGGATTAAAACACACACACACACACACACACACAAATAAACCTGATTAGTGATTGTTTAATTAGTTACATGAAAAAAAATACATTCTGAACTTTAGATTATGCAAATTTATGTTGAAAATGGATTTAATAATTTAATGTTTCTTCTTTTACTCATTTTAGTCTTTTGAGTGCAGCCATTCTGGGGTACCACTTTGAAGGAGTTTAGTCAAAACAAATCGACCCCAGTGTGCACTTTTAAGTTTCTGTAACTTAGTGGTTCATCAAAGGATACTGACGTAAAAAAAGTGGACACTGGGGTCGATTTGTTTTGGGTGCACAAGAATGGCTAGTGTCGAAAGACTGAAATGAATAAATGAAGAAACATTAAATTATTATTAATAATAATAATAATAATAATGACATCGAAAATACCTTAGGAATAAGAACCCAGGTTCAAAATTTCCCCAATACACCCGATGACGGCCGGAGGGTATATCAGCCAAAGCGTTATGTTAACAACAAACAAGATGAGGACAAATATCCGTCAAATGTAAATAATGTACATAATTCCTCATCTCTTAAATATAGAACTGTATGCTTCCCATTCTTCATTTTATATGGAAGAACAATGATTCATAGAATCAACTGGAAATATAAGAAATATTTATTGTTGTGAGATGATGTAAAAAGTAATAAAACCTTTTGATAATCAATACTCTTATTCTCCAAGAAGGCGTAAAATAAAGAGATCAGCCACATTCCAGTTTATGTTTACAATTTAAACTCATGGAAAACACACTAACCATCACTAGAATACCAACACCAGTGACTATTCTTACAAGCCATAAATAACCTACTGACTCGAGGCACTGGCCTTACTAATTCTAGTGATTATCCTTACGCACCTTCAATAACCTACCAATTCCAGATCCTTGCATACCATCACTTAATGCCCTTGCCCCCTCTCCATTGATGATCAAAGAAAGGTTGTAATACTGTTCAGACCATCTGAATTAATGGCTCTGTTTATGAATAACTTAGAATATAAATAATAGACAGATAAGGATTGATTCCTTTTTGGATCAGGATTGATTAAGAACTAAACACCAATTCTCCAGTGCATACACACACACAGAAGGAAAAAGATTTACCTCCTTGTTCGGCAAAAACAGTTCCTTTTATGTAATTGGCTGAAAATACAGGTTGTTCCAGTTCAACCTGCCTCAAGGTAAAAAATGGCATACTGAATGAAAGAAGATGATCTTTCTGGGAATTGTTGAGGAAAATAACCTGAAAATGAAGAAACAAAGACAAGTAAATAGTTGTGTCATTCCATAACAAGAGGTTGAGGAAAAAGTTCATGCACAGTTTTAAAATAATGATTTTTTTATGCAAGAATCTATTCAAAAACAACAACAACTATTCTTCAAAATAAAGACCATCATTTTCCATGACAAGCTTTCGGATTTGGTCAAAGTACCAATCCTACAGCTTTGAATCGAAAAATTCTTGACAGGCTTCTTCAACTTCATTAAATGACTCCAGTGACCTTTCATAAAGTGCTGCATTGATTGGAAGAGACCGTAGTCAGATGGAGCAACGTCTGGACTACAGGCCGGATGCGACAGAACTTCCACATCGTCCAATTCTTCAATCTTGTTGTTGGTCTTTCTGTCGGTGTGTGGCTTTGCATTGTCTTGTTGAAACAAAGCGTATTTTCGACGAACAGGTCTTGGGTACTTTTCAACAGTGAGTCACCATTGAACATGACATGAACTGAATGAACACACACATCACAAAAATATATATAAAAGCATTATTTTAATATGGCGCACAAACTTTTTCCTCAACCTAATAACATCCAGGTTAAAACAATAAATCAAAAGGTGTCGACATTATAACAAACTATAACCACATTCATCATTATTGTTTTAATGTCCACCTTTTCACACTTGCATGAGTCAAACAGAAGTTGTGGAGGCAGATTTTCTACAGCTGGATGCCCTTCTTGTCACCAACCCTCACCTGTTCCCCAGCAAGGTAATATTTCCTTATAACCAGACATGTTTTGCATGGAACACTGAAAACAAACAGCATCTCTTGTATGAAGGTGATGCCTACTTACAGCTATCACACAATTTCGAAACAAGGGGACACAAAAACACACACACACACACATACATGTAACTACAAACAGCAAACCAACATACACATAAATATATACACACACACACTATATGTATATTTATACATATATGTATGAAAACACTCCTGCAACAGACAGGTATCCCATCCAGGGTAGAAATAGTTATGCCACAGAATCAGATAGGGAAACTGGCCTTATGAACCTGTGGCTTGGGAAGGATCTTTGATCTCTTTAACATACAACAGGTGTCTTTGAGCTTTCTTCATCAGCCAGGGTCTACAATAGAAGACATCAACCTAAGGTGCAATACAAAAAACAACACAATTGTTTCTAAATCGTGTGAACCAAAATCACACAATTTAGAAGCAAGTTTCTCAACTTCACAACCATACCTACAATGACATGGTAAGCAGTGTATTTCTAAGAATTTCTCCAAAATTTTGTCTAACTAAAGCATTTTTTAGCCATTATTTTAAAGCCAATTTAAGTGGGATTTTTCTCCTTTCAACTAGTTCAACATTTTTTTTAGTCAATTACTTTATTTTTTACTCTCCTTTTTTTTTTCTTCTTAGAGAATTTAACCTACCTTATATTTTTTATTAGGCAGTTTAAATGAACATATTTTTTTAATCATTTAGATAAATTAAGTCGTCTTTTTCCCAGCCATTTCTAAGCCAATTTAACTACCATTTTTCTTGCTATCAATGCTGGGTATGTTGAAAATATATAAGTGCTTGCATTCTCTCTTAATTATTGCAGTTATCCAAACCACCACCACCACCACCCATTTAGGCTCTTTTCATTCCAAGTTCAAACCCTGTGGGGGCAAACTTTGCCTTTCATTCTTTCAGAGTAGATAAAATGAATTGAACTCAATACAATCAACTGCACAATACCTTCTCTAAACAGTCTGGCCAAGTGCCAATTTTACAAATTAATATTAATGTAGTTATGGCTCCATCATTAAGAAGCTTGCTTCCTGACTTCATGCCTTTCGGTTCACTCCGACTGTTGTGTGTGTATATATATATGTGTGTGTGTATACTGGGTTGGATTGGATTGCCTTTACTCAGGCCACTGCAAGACAAAGGCCTCAACAGGTTCTCTCCACCAACCATGGTCCAATGTGGAGGTTGTGGATTTAAGCTTGATCACACTGGTTTGATAAGCCTACTGTGTCACACTAGTTCAACATGGCTTGGCAGAAGGATGCAGTTTTCTCTGTTATGCTCTCACCCAGGAGCAGCCAAGTTATGTCGACCTCAGTACACAACTGGTATTTATTTTATCAACCCCAAAAAGATGGCAGGCAAAGTCAACCTAGGCACAATTTGAACTCAAAATGTAAAGATGGCTGAAATACCTGTAAACATTTCAGCTGGTATGCTAACAATTCTGCCAGTTCACCTGTGTGTGTGCGTGTGTGTGTGTGTGTATATATATATATACACACACACACATACATACATTTAGACATAATACAAGCATACATGTGTGTGTGTGTGTGTGTGCGCGTGCATGTCCCCTTGTCTTCACATTGCTTAATAGTAGAAAACAAACATAGCCATCATACAAGCTGTGTTCTTCATTTCAAATCTTCAGTGAAAACATGTCTATCAATGGGGAAATATCACCATTCTTGGAAACAAGGATTGGCAACGGGAAAAGAATCTGGTCATAGAAAATCTGTTTAAATAAATTCCATCTGACCCATGCAAGTATAGAAAAATGGACATTAAACTGACGAAAATGATGTATATATATAATGTGTTTTGTTATGCTTTTGTTATAAATCCTTATTGCTATTACAATCATCACTGACTGATAGCTCCTAAAGTTTTTTTTATTCTCTCTCTGTATATTTCTTCGTATTCCTTTCTGTTTAAGAGCGTAGGCTCAAAACAAAAGACTTTCTCACCTTTCGAAGCTTTAAACTAATACACCTGTATGGAAAATTACTATTTTTAAATCTCACAATGAGAGATATTCAGCAACAGCACTTTGGAGCAAAGATTATTTGCCAACATAACATGGCAGTCCTGGTTTAGGACAAATGTTGCTGTAATTTAGCCCCAGGAGACATCGTCTCCAGCTGGCTATACAACACGATCTATGTCCTTATATTTTTGAACAAGGAAATCTAGCACCCCAAATCAGCTCAAAACCACATCTGTGTATCGTGATTTCCAGGTTATTTCCCTTCATAAGCACCTATCGTGTCATATAGCCAGCTGGAGACAATGTCTCCTGGGGCCAAATTACAGCAACATTCGCCCTAAACCAGGACTGCCATCTTATGTTGGCAAACAATCTTTACTACATTGTACACCTGTTTGTTGTTTATACACCTGTCTTCATCTTTGGTTTTCTGTAAATTTCAACATCATAGTTAAGTATTCTATGGCAACAGCAATTTCAATCCAATTCAATGGCAACATTCTCTTCGGTTACAGTATTTACACTATTCTCTCTTTTATCACTAATTCAATTACTCTTTTACTTGTTTCAGTCATTTGACTGCAGCCATGCTGGAGCACCGCCTTTAGTCAAGCAAATCGACCCCAGGACTTATCCTTTGTAAGCCTAGTACTTATTCTATCTGTCTCTTTTGCCAAACTGCTAAATTACAGGGATGTGAACACACCACCATCGGTTGTGAAGCAATGTTGGGGGGACAGACACAGACACACAAACATATACACATGCATATATATATATATATATATATATACATACATACATACATACACACACACGACGAACTTCTTTCAGTTTCCGTCTACCAAATCTACTCACAAGGCTCTGGTCGGCCTGAGGCTATAGCAGAAGACACTTTCCTAAGGTGCCATGCAATGGGACTAAACCCGGAACCATGTGGTTGGGAAGCAAGCTACTTACCATACAGCCACTCCTGCGCCTTATTCAATTTTCCAACATTTCAGCTCAAAATATTTCTTCTATCTACTTCAAGTATCTTTTACTTCTTTTAGTCACTAGACTGTGGGGTAAAGTTGGGGTACCACCTTGAAGAGTTTTCCCAAACAAACCTGTACTGGCTTTACGTTGTAAGCCTACTACTTATTCTATTGGTCTCTGTTGCCAAACAGTGAACTTATAGATATAAACAAACCAACACCAGTTATCAAGTGATATGGAGACAAACACACACATGATGGGCTTCCATACAACTTCTGTCCATCAAATTTGCTTAGGAAGGCAATGGTTGTCTTGGGGCTATAGAAGAAGACACTTGCCTAAGGTGCTATGCAGCGGCACTGAACCCAAAATCATAAGGTTGCAAAGTGAGTTTCATAACAACACAGTTGTATCTGTTCCTGAAGCCATTGAAAAGATGAATGTAAAGCAAAACAAAGCCAAATACAGCATTTTCTTTTTGGAATCTTAAATTGAAGGTTATACAAGGGTGAGTCAAAAGGTAATGCCGTTTTGTTTAGGACAGGTATAATTACCAACACAGGAACATGTATCATACTTCAAAATGAAGCTGGTCCTCTGTCGATCACATATCTACTTCAACATAGTCACCATTTCTCTCAATAGCAATGTTCCACCTTCCAATGAGAGCATGTATTCCTGCCCTGTAAAATTCTGTTGACTGCTCTTTGAGCCACTTCTTCATTACAGTTTTCAATTCCTTGTCACTGGAATAATGTTTGCCTCTCAAACCCTCTTTAATGGGGAGAAAGGGATGATAGTCCAGTGATAATGATAGTCCAGTGACGAGGAAGTGAAAACTGTAGTGAAGAAGTGGATTAAAGAACAGTCAGCAGAATTTTGGGTGGCAGGGATACATGCTTTCATTCGAAGGTGGAACATTGCTATCGAGAGAAACGGTAACTATGTTGAGAAGTAGGGATGTGATCAACAGAGGACCAGCTTCATTTTGATGTATGATACATATTCCTGTGTTGGTAATTATACCTGTCCTAAACAAAATGGCATTAGTTTTTGACTCACCCTCGTAGTTTTTAAAGATATAAAAGTAAACACAAAACTTTCTGTCTCATCAATGAATCTGTTTTTTTCTGCCCTAAAATTGGTGTCTAGAAAGTCTATTGGTTTATGTCTAAATTCTTTGAAGGTTGACCAATGCCTTGCGTGTGTGAATGTCACTGAGCTACAACCAAGCTGGAGCACCACTTTCAAAGTTTTTCATTAAATGTATTAGTCTGATGCTCATTTTATCAATCACAGTTTATTAAATACTTCGATTTTTTTTGACAAAGATGACAAGCACTTTGTCATGACAAAGATGACAAGCACTTTGTCATGCCACTAAACACACACACATATGATGAGCTTTGTCCGTTTCCTGTCTACCATATTTCATTCACAATGCATTAGTAGGCTCTCAGAGACATTATATGTATGAAATCTAGATGAGAAAGTGAGGAGACAAACAGACAGACAGGGATGGGCAGATCTACTGATGTGACTCAAATCCCCATATCTGTCTATTTTTATATAATTTTATAAAAATTCTATTTTTAACTTTAAATTTTTCAAAAACTAAGATGTTTGCCTTGATGGTGATGTAATAATTGTCTCCCTTGGATTTGCTCTCTGCACTGTACATACACTTTTGGCTACCTTTCCTGATTAGTTGTAGAGCACCTAAGCACCATACACAATAAGTTCGGAATCATTTCTAAGGAACCCCACCACAAGAGATCCTGAGCCAACCTAGTTACCAGGAGTACTGTGGCAAGTATGCCTCCCTCTCATCCATCCTCCACAGCCTGTAGGTGGCAACTCATTTTCCTGGGCCCACCTTGCCACATTCACCCACCTTTCAACAAATTTACTGAGGTGAGGGATTAGCAAAACCCTCTTTGCCCTTGCCATCCTTTTCAAATGGACTCTTAAATTGGCTGAAGAGCAAAGTGTGTCTTCAGTCCCGTCTACCACACCTCTTTTGTCATAGCCACCAGAGGAAAACTGTTTGCTCTTCCTCACCAAAAGAAGGCTGTAGGGTGAAGATTTTCAAAATTTGGCACAAAGCCATCAATTTCAGGGGAATGGAGAAGTCAATTACCTCAACCCTCAGTATTCAACTGGTACTTATCTTATGAACCCTGAAAGGATGACAGGTAAAGTTGACCTCAGTGGAATTTGAACTCAGTACATAAAGAGCTGGGTGAAATGCTGCTAAGCATTTTGTCCAGTGAGTTAGCAGTTGTGGGCTAGCGGTTGTGGGCTAGCAGTTGTGCCAGTTTGCCACCTTAGAGTAGCTGAGTAACAATCCTCTCTGCTATAGGCACAAGGCTTGGATTTTGTGGGGAGAGTAAGTCAATCACATCAACCCCAGTACACAACCGGTACTTAATTTATTGACCCAGAAAGAATGAAAGGCCAAGTCGACCCAGCAGAATTTGAACTCAGAACGTGCAGACAGACAAAGTACCACTAAAAATTTCACCCGGCGTGCTAACTATTCTGCCAGCTTGCCACCTTCAGAGTAACTGAGTAATAGTAAAGACATCAACAGATGTGGGAGAATTAACTGTATGAGATGGGAATGGACAATGGGTGACAATGTGTTGAGTGGTGGCAGAGGAAGACTATGGAAGACATCTGAGGTCAGATACAAAGATGCTGATGACAAAGGGGAGATGACAGAGAGTTGAGAGGAGAGTCAATATGCAATGCAACAAACTTATTTAACCCTTTCGTTACCAACCCAGCTGAAACTGCCTCTGGCTCTGAGTACAAATGTCTTGTTTTCATAAGTTTTGAATTAAAATCTTCCACCAAACCTTAATCACAATTTATGTTCCTAACACTAGCTTAACACTTTCATTACCAACCCAGCTGAAACTGCCTCTGGCTCTGAGTACAAATGTCTTGTTTTCATAAGTTTTGAATTAAAATCTTCCATCAAACCTTAGTCACAATTTATGTTCATGACACTAGATGAATGATAAAGGTATTTTACAAAACTCTTTGTTGTATTTAAAGTAATTGAAAGAAACACAGAGCATCTCAAAATAAATACAGTAACGAAAGGGTTAATCCTTGTCAGCATTGAAGAAATGACATACGATGTCTGTCAATGGGTTTGAATGTGATAAAGCCCTTCATAAAAAAAAAAGGAGAGAGATGGACAGAGAGCAATCAGAGCTCTATGTGCTTCCATCTTTACATCACTGCCATTTTAGAATCAGACCAATTGGAAACCATAGGAGGAATATATCAGTACAGATACAAACACACACAAGTCTGGAGTCACTGCTGATGGCAATGAGTGTCCTACACAGAGAATAAAAGAAGCAAGAATTTATAAGAGATAACTTACCCTGTGAGTGGTAAGGTAGATTCTACCCTTTTTACTGCCTTTTGGTAGGTTACCCCCTTCAAGTGTTACCTGTACACCATCACAGTAGATTAAGATCCTGAAAAATAAATACACAGATTAAATAACATGTTAAACATTACAGATATGCAAATTAGCAGCACCAGTTCTCTGTAGCTAATAGATTTGATGTGTATATAATCAGAATGGCAAGGTCATTTCTCTGGGATTGGTCAAGTGATGTAAACACCTAAGATGAAACCCCCAGATAAGGGTTGAAAATCACTTTTTCAATCTAAAAGAGAAATAGGTTAAATGGACACGTTTGCATATTTTAATTATCCATTTATTATGATAATGTGTGGTGTACCCAAATTGCAGGTAACCTTTCAACTTCTCCTGAAACATGACACCAAAATGCAGCTGTGTTGAATGCTGTGGGTCCACGCTCAGACAGTACTTCATTCACCAGCAACACTTCTATTGTTGTGTCAGACTGGCCACCATGACAGCTCACGAGACCATTGGCACTGGACAGCGACCCATCAGTGACGACATGGTATGATGTCGACTGGCTGCCAACAACCTGTTGCTGTCATCCTGCTCGAGGGCCTGTCCTCACTGCATGCCACTGTCAGGCATGACTACAATGGGTTACACAGCACCAACATTGGCAGCATCAACAATGGAGGTCAATAGTCTTCTCTGATGAGAGCCAGTACTGCATTTCCACCTCAGATGGCAGAGTGAGGGTGTGGCATAGGAGGGGTGAATGCTACTGAGATGCATATGTCCTGGAGAGAGACATGTGAGGTGGCCAAAACATCATGGTTTTGGGGTGCTATAGGCCTGGATCAGAGAATTCGGTCCTTTGTGTTCCAAAATGTTGGTGCAGGCACAGGGAATGGCATCACAATGCAGCACTACATTGACCAGATGCTAATACCTCACATCATGCCCTTCTTTGTGCGTCACCATAACCACATGTTCCTGCAGGACAATGCTCCCTCCCACACGGCCAAGGTTACCATGGATTTCCTGCATGAGCACAACATCAGAACAATGCCATGGCTGGCTCTCAGCCTGGATTTGAACCTAATTGAACACTTTTAGGATGAAATCCAGAGGCGGCTGAACCAGGTGGTCCAAAGGCTGACAACTTGTGTGGAACTGGAGGCAGCTTTCCTCAGGGTGTGGGCACAGGTGCCAACGGCTTTTGTGAACCACCTCATGACGTTCATGTACCGATGGTGTATGGCTCACCAGAGACACATACGCACATATACATGGAATGGGCTTCTTTCAGTTTCCATTCATCAAATCCATTCACAAGACTTTGGTTGGCCCAAGGACATACAAGACACTTGCCAAAGGTGTTCCACTGTGGGCCTGAACCCCAAATTATGTGGGTGTATAAGTACATACCACCTTCAAGATGGCTAAATATGCATGGCATCACCTCGTAGACAGTGGCATTGTTAACGTCTGCCTGTTGCGTAAACTATGTCAGCATACAAGCATTATGCTTGTTTACATCTATCCCCAAAACATGCCAGGCCACTGAGAAGGCTGACGTTTAAAAGATTAGTGAGGGGAAAAGAATACCTTATATGAAAATGGGTGTCAGCAACAAGTAGAGCAGCCAGCAGTAGAAAGGTTTCTTCTAGAAACCATGTGTGACCCATGTGAATAGGGAAAAGTGGATGTTAAAATGATGATGGTGTTACCAACATGCAAAGCCTAACATTTTCT
The DNA here is from genome assembly GCF_006345805.1 of Octopus sinensis. Classification (NCBI taxonomy): domain Eukaryota; kingdom Metazoa; phylum Mollusca; class Cephalopoda; order Octopoda; family Octopodidae; genus Octopus; species Octopus sinensis. The sequence goes on from NC_043005.1 coordinate 27,015,875, forward strand.
CCAACACCTCAACTTGAGTTGTGCTAATAATTAAGTGAACAGATTTGGAAGACAGAGAAATTATTTTTATTTAAATTTTTAAGGCAGAAGACAGCAGAATTATTAGAGTAATTGGCAAAATAAATACAAGAGGAATATGTTTCTGAGAAAATGGATCCTCCTCAAAATTCGTTTTGTGATTAGTAAGAAACACATATTTAATTCTTTCCAAACCAAAATAAAATCTTGATAAAAAAAAAAAAATGATAATATTTTGCATATCTTTAAAATTACTGTTTTTCTATAGTAATGATTTTAAAATAATTTTTTATTCTCTGAAGAGGTTTTTTTTTTCAATCTTGTTTTTATTTGTTGTCCTTAGCTTTTTTAATTATTTCTCTCAAATGCTACCGTTTGATGTGATGAGAGAAGTTGGTATTTAAAGTTTGATCATTGACCTCTTTCGCTTGAAATCTCAAATTTGTTGATCTCACATTCCAACCCCTCCCTCCTCTTTTACATACTAATATTTCCTTCTCCAAAACATAAATATCTGCTACTCAACACCATATTTTCTGAAGATGTTTCAATGTGCATACACACTGCATCAAAAGGCTGTAAATACCAAGCTGTCAGTAGTGGGGAAGTTACAGGCAAGAGACTATCACTATCCAGGGAGACAATTTCACACAAACAAGATATCAGCATCAACCTTTTAAAGCTGTGTTGTTTGTGCATTAAATACAATAAAGTAAGTACAGGCATGGCTTGCAATCGAGTACTTCAAAGTCAACAAGACTGACCATCTTTGAGACATGCGTAGAGAGGAACATTCTATGGAGTGGAAACCTGGTCAATGATGAAGAAGGTTCAAAATTGCTTTGGTGGTTTGACATTGCTGCTCAATGCAGGATAGGCTCTGCTGATTACAGCCATCAGGTTGAACACCAGGCCATATTACAGGTTATATTTTGGAGACTTCCACATCCTAACAGAAGATGACAACCACTCAACTTCATAGATGTGACATGCAGGGACACACGGCACGAAACTGAGGACCTTCCAAAGCTACCTGATGCAGCATGGCAGTGAAACATCTCATTTGCAGATACATGAAGAAGAATGCTTCAAAAGGATTCAGTTACCTCACCCTACCAAGATGTTGAACAATAGTAGCATAGAGTTACTCATTAATATAAGATTATATCAGGCACAATAAAACTACAGAAATGGTATCAGCTTGGCTTCAGTGTGCCACACAGAACTAAACAAAACCTGAGTAGAAAATTACTATTTTTAAATCTCATAATGAGAGATATTCAGCAACAGTACTTTGGAGTAAAGATTGTTTGCCAACATAACATGGCAGTCCTGGTTTAGGACTAATGTTGCTGTAATTTAGCCCCAGGAGACATTGTCTCCAGCTGGCTATACGACACGATCTGAGTCCTTATATTTTCAAACAAGGGAATCTAGTACCCCACACCCAGCTCAAAACAATATCTGTGTATCGCGATTTCTGGGTTATTTCTCTTCATCGGCACAGAATAATTGCTTGGCTAGAGGTGGTGCTGCCAAATTCCCATTTGAAATATATAGTTATCACTTTGAAAACTATATATTTCGAACAGGAAATTGGCAGTGCCATCTCTAGCCAGAACAATTATTCTGAATCGCGATACACCAATATTGTTTTGAGCTGAGTGGGGGTGATAGATTCCCTTGTTTGAAAATATAAGGACACAGATCGTGCTGTATGGCCGGCTGGAGACGATGTCTCTTGGGGCTAAATTACAGCAACATTCGTCCTAAACCAGGACTGCCATGTTATGTTGGCAAACAATCTTTAGTATTTCGCCTGTCTTCACGTTCTAAGTTCAAATTCTGCCAAAGTCGACCTTGCCTTTCATCCTTTTAGGTTCAATAAAATTAATACCAGCTGAGTACTGGGGTCGCTGTAACTGACAATCTCCCTCTCCCTAATTTCAGGCCTTGTGCCTATAGTAGAAAGGAATAATGATCAAGATTAGAGGAAAGGGAAAAATTTTGCAGAGCAGCTGACCAGATGAGGATTTAGTTTGATCTGTTACCTCAACCAGAGTTGGCATTGCCTTGTATTTGCTAAAGAATGACATGTGACCCTATAACACAGGGAGGGGGACTAGTTCTATCAAATATTCCCACCACCCCCATCATGAAAATTGCTCTTGTATCTGAATACAATGACCACATTTAATGTCTCGGTCAACAAACAGGTGTTTTTCTATTGAACATTGAATCAAGAGAGATGACTATGCTACTCAGTCAGTCACTCAACCTACTAGAAATAGCAGTCAAATATTCTTCCCATCACAGCTTAGAGTTTTTATTTTTAAAGAAAAAAAGAATGACTGGAATGACTTTGATCATAGGTCAACTGTATCAGAGCTGAGTTAGGGTTAAACAGTAACAACAAAAGCCTCAAGCACACCGTCCAGAAGAAACTGGACAACAAATTCTTTTCCAGTAGCACAAAACATTGTAACTAACAATTATCAAAGAAACAATTCTGTACAAAGAAAGAGGCCTTTACATGGAGACTTACTTAACATGCTAGAAAATAGAGGCAAATCTTTCTCTAATACTTTCAGACTTACTACCTTAAAAAAAAAATGGTCATAGGCACAGGAGTGGCTGTGTGGTAAGTAGCTTGCTTACCAACCACATGGTTCCAGGTTCAGTCCCACTGCATGGCACCTTGGGCAAGTGTCTTCTAATATAGCCTTGTGAGTAGATTTGGTAGACAGAAACTGAAAGAAGCCCATCGTGTGTGTGTGTGTGTGTATATATATATATATATATATATATATATATATATATAGGCGTGACTGTATGGGAAGAAGCTTGCTTCCCAACCACATGGTTCCAGGTTCAGTCCTACTGCATGGCACCTTGGGCAAGTGTCTCCTACTATAGCCACGGGCTGACGAAAGCCTTGTGAGTAGACTGAAAGAAGCCCATTACATATATATATATATATATATATTTGTGTGTCTGTGTTTGTCCTCGCCACCATTACTTGACAACCGATGTTGGTGTGTTTACATACCCGTAACATAGCAGTTCAGCAAAAGAGACTGATAGAATACGCACTAGGCTTAAAAAGAATAAGTCCCAGGGTTGATTTGTTCAACTAAAGACGGTGCTCCAACATGGCCACAGTCAAATGACTGAAACAAATAAAGGAATAAAAGAATGGAGTGTTTTTTTTTTTTTTATTCACAGGTCTGTAGGATCAAGGCTTCTCGGCCTCTACATTGGTCATTTTTGCTGACCAGTTATCAAAGAAACGCTGTCATCCTCCAATGGCTACAGAGCTGTCTCTTTCAACAGCTAAGGAAAAAAAAGTTTCCCGTCTCTCCCTCCCAACACTTCTATTGATCAGTGAACCAAGAAAAGACATTTTTAATGACCATCATTTATGTTTTGGAAAATTGCTGAAGAGGAAGACAAAGATGAAAAAAGACCAAAATATGAGTGGAGGGAAGGAAGATAAAGAAAATAAGATTCATTGTCACCATCATCGTTTAACGTCAGTTTTCAATGCTGGCATGGGTTGGACGATTTGATTGAGGTCTGGAGAGCCAGCGGCTGCACCAAAAAATATGTGTGTGTGTGTCTCTCTCTTTGTTGTGGCATTGGACAATAGTTCTAACCAAAGGCCAATGTCATTCCAGTAATATTATTCATTTCCAATCTTCCACGAAAACATGTCCAGACATGAGGAGATATTACCTTGCTTGGAAACAAGTGAGGGCTGACAACAGGAAGGGCATTCAGCTTTAGATGGTCTGCCTCAGCAAATCCCTTCTAAATCATGACAGTATGGAAAAGTGGATGTTAAAAGACAGTGACAATGGAAAAATACCACAAGAGGACATTCTACATAATGTAATATAGAGTAGAATGTCACAAGGAGTGGCAAAAGTTCAACTGAGGTGAAGAGGAAAAAAAAACTCCCTCTAGTGGTGATCAAACTGAAAAAGATAAGCAAGGGAGACAATACTTACAATATAAATATATTTGGGAAATCAATGGAAAGCTTTTAGGAGTGGAGCTTGTCTTTGTAACCAAAAAGTGAAAGTAACAAACAAGTTCCTACTTTGGAAAATTACCCTTTGTAAATCTCACAAGGAGAGAGATTCAGCAACAGTACTTTGGAGTAAAGATTATTTACCAACATAACATGGCAGTCCTGGTTTAGGACGAATGTTGCTATAATTCAGCCCCAGGAAACATCGTCTCCAGCTGGCTATACGACACTATCTGTGTCCTTATATTTTCGAACAAAGGAATCTAGCACCCCAACTCAGCTCAAAACAATATCTGTGTATCGCGATTACTGGGTTATTTCCTTTCATCAGCACAGAATAATTGTTCGGCTAGAGGTGGCACTGCCAAATTCCTGCTCAAATAGAAAATTACTTTTATTACAAACCAGAACTGCCATGTTGTGCTGGCAAATAATCTTTACTCCAAGTTCCTATTTTGTTCTTCAGCAAATCAAAAGAGGAGACTCACATATCTAATAAAGACATGGTAGTAGTGTAGGCTCGGCTGTGTGATTAAAAAGTTTGCTTCCTAACCATTAGGTTCTGGGTTTAGGCCCACATTAGGAAAGTACCTTCTACTGTAACCCTAGGTCCACCAAAGCCAAGTGGATTTGATTAGAGAGAAACTAAATGAAGCTCATCATGTGAGAGAGAAAGAAAGAGTGTGTGTGTGTGTGTGTGTGTGCATGTGTGTGTGTTCATTCCTGTGCATGCATTATGTATCATTTCCATTATTTAATGTTTGTTTTCCATGCTGGCATGGGTTGAATGATTTCCATGCTGGCATGGATTAGATGATACAAAAGCAGATAAGAGAAACAACAATTAGAAGGACAGACAAAAAGACGGGTCATTCGTGGCTTTCTTTCCTCAGTCAAGTTCCAGAAGTCACATGTATATATATTGTGATTTTAACACACCATGTTTATGAAGAGATTCTCTCTCTCAGACAAAAATCACAGCAGTATGCCTTTCTATAGTGTATATATACTATCAAGACAATTTTCCCATTACATGGTGGTAGGCCCCTCATCTGGGTTGCTACATGCTGAGATACCTTCTTCAGCATCAGTTTGGGGTGTTCAGCAACCAGTCCATCAGACCAAGAAGGGCACTGTCATAGTATCATCCACTCTGAGGGCTTTGAGGCTGAGCCTGTGGCAGTGGAGACATCCAGCGTTCTCAGCCACTTGACCACATCCCTGCTCACCACTATCAGGCCAGAGATGGCCTTCTGTAAATACAAGCCCAGTGAGTCAGAATGGCTGTTCTGGTGAATCTCTCTTGCTATATTTCAGGGTAACACATTTCCCCATTTTGGGACCATGAGACAGACTGACATGCCTGTTTAGACATTATATGTCACTTATTGTTTTAGTCATTAATACATTTTGGAAAATTTTATTCTGATTTCTCTATAATCTTGAACTATATACGAGGGTGAGTAAAAAAGTAATGCCATTTTGTTTAGGACAGGTATAATTACCAACACAGGAACATGTATCATACATCAAAATGAAGCTGGTCCTCTGTCGATCACATCCCTACTTATCAACATAGTCACCATTTCTCTCAATAGCAATGTTCCACCTTCGAATGAGAGCATGTATCCCTGCCCCGTAAAATTCTGTTGACTGTTCTTTGAGCCACTTCTTCACTACAGTTTTCACTTCCTTGTCACTGGAATAATGTTTGCCTCTCAAACCCTCTTTCATGGGGCCAAAGAGATGATAGTCCAGTGACAAAGAAGTGAAAACTGTAGTGAAGAAGTGGCTCAAAGAACAGTCAACAGAATTTTGCGGGGCAGGGATACATGCTCCCATTCAAAGGTGGAACATTGCTATTGGGAGAAGCGGTGACTATGTTGAGAAGTAGGGATGTGATACACAGAGCACCAGCTTCATTTTGATGTATGATACATGTTCCTGTGTTGGTAAATATACCTGTCCTAAACAAAATGGCAATATTTTTTGACTCACCCTCATTCATTTAAAGTTGTTTCAATTGTTTAAGAGTTTTTTTGTTTTTTTTACAGCTCATCTGGAATTCTGCAATATCAGTGAATATCTTATCGTTTCCAACATACTAAGATACAAAGTTCATTCTGGCATGTGACAAATGGGTATTTGTTGTTAATGACAAGCCCTGGGAAGAGCAAAATATGTCTAACATGTCCATGAGTCACTATTGTGATGATGTTCATTTTGCTCTGATGTTATTGTTTTTATTACAGCATGTCTATCAAGAGATTTTCTCTCAGGTAACAATTACAGCAGTCTTTCTATGATGTAAATAAATTTATCATAATACACAGATGGTTATTTTAAATATTCCTCATTTCCTATGATTAAACATATTGCAAAGTTGAGAGAAAAATGAAATCAGCTCAGTTTGTTCCTTCACAGTAGGTCAATGACAAGAAAATGCCCACCAACAGGAATCAAATCTGTTTCACATAGACTTTAGAGTCAATTGTTTGTTATTCCACTACACTCCTCTATTGACCGAAAACTTGTAGTGAAACACGGAAATTGAAATTGTTGATAAGATGTCGTCATAATGAGGTCAGATTTCAGTTTAGTCAGTTAAAATTAGAAATAATTTTACTCTAAACTCATTAACAAGGCTGATTAAATCATTTACTTTGGATAACATCTATATCCAGTGGAATAAATAAAATGATGTGGTTTCACAGTTTTTATATTCACGGTTCATACCCTACCAAGATCAACTTTCATTCCAGCCTTACTGGGTCGAGAAATCAAGTACTTATGAAGTACATGTATTAATACAACAGGTTGTTCCACCCACTAAAAATGTTCAGCCTTGCACTACAAGGATTTCATCACTGCTCTATTTATTTGTATCACATGATAAGTCTATTTCATTCCAAGTATGTAAACTGGCCAATAAAAAAATTCAAAGAGTGTGATAATTGATAAAAAAATGATAAATTTTAATACTTATCAGAAACCACTCGTTTAATATACAAATTTAATTCTATGTAAAAAGAAATGAAGCAATTTTCTTTCTCAACTGAGATCACTTGCAGACAGATAATGTGATTTTTTTCCATCAAATACTGAAATGGGGTAAGTTGCCAGATATGAAAACAAAACAGAGAGAACCATATACAAAAGACATACAGGTATTCCCAAAGGTCTACAATAATTCTAAAAGATGGTGCTGTTTTAGTGTTTTGAAAATATTCTATAAAACGGCAATTAAGTCAGTTTAATTATGAGTTAATAATAACAGGTTCCCTTATTGGCTTATAAAGTATTATTTACATTATATATATGGAATCTCTCCAAATGTCAACACAAATTCTAAGATGTGCTGTTTTCAGAATTACGAAATATACCATAAAACAGCAATCAGTTGAATTAAGCTTAACCCATAAAGCTCTGGGATTTGCACTTACATAGCATGGACTGCTGGGCACATTTTATGAAAATGAAACTACCATGCACACATAAAAAACAAAAAAAAATAGTTAAAATATCTTTTTAGTATATAATGGTGGCAAGTTTTACATAATCTGAAAATTCATTAGTTAAACTATTAGTCCTCTTGCATTCTGGGTGGTTTGAGTGACATTAGACCCCAACAAATGCCCATAAATTAAATGCATCTATCTGGGCCACGATAGTAACCTGTCGACCTGTGCCTGGCAGTCACGATCGTGGCCGTCATGCTTAATGTGTTAATGGTCACTTTTGTAAAATGATGACATGTAAACCTGATGAATGTAACATGTTGTTTCTAGGTAGTCTCTTTTGCTTTCTACAAAAGATTGGTATATAGCTACATATCACGTAAAATGTTTAAATCAAAATCTGGAAACTTAATGAAAAACCATTTTAAAGGATAGTAAGGTCTTTTCCAAACCATGAATGTGACATGAACGTTACGTCTAGAGAAACGACACCAGATGGACTTTTGTCAGCAATTTTACGTACTTACACCTCATTGATATGTGTGCGTACAGTGTGTAAGATCAATATTTGTGTCGTATTTGATTCTAGAAGTTTCCGTTTGTGTCTACGTATTTCTCTTAGATTATTTGTTGACGTTTTCTAGGAGGGGAATGGGTGGAAAAATACTTTTCGTACAACCATTCTATTTCAAGTTTTTCATTTTTTTTTTTTATCAATTAAATAACCTCAGTACTTTCTTCAATTTGGCACTTATTTCATCGATCTCTATCGAATGGCTACGTTAAGATTTTCTTTTATAATTCGATACTATTTATCATCCTATATGCTGTTCCATGTATTTTAACAAATAGCGAAAGTTTCTAGGCTTCGTCAATACAAGAAAGCTATGTTACTTTTTGTACATTTTTCGTTAGTATTGATTTCATTTTTAATTACGATGCTCCAGTCAAGATACACACACACACATATATATATATATATATATAGTTACTCCAAACATGAACAAACACAACAACGCGAGGACGTGGAACAAGTATAGTGTTATTGGACGCTCAGGAAAGGAAAGAAGGAGGATATAACGTTTCGTCAGAATCATCGAAAAAGGAAAGGTCCAAGGAAGGGAAGACGGAGAAAAAAAAATCGCCAACGATACACACGCGGTCACATATTGAATACACACACATATATATATATATATATATATATATATATATATATATATATATACACACACACACGCATACATAAGTGTGTGCGTTTACAAGTTTGCTTTTTGTTGCTTTAAGAAATTGCATCTTTTCTTAAATTTTAATGCTGTTAGTAATTAAATACATAAGTGATCTAAATGATTTTTCACTTTTCGTAACAGACGTATTTTTAAAACGAGAACACCTATTTTTTTTTATTTAACCTCAAAGTAAAAAATAAACAAATTAGCTAAAGTAAACAATGTTTTTGTTTTCGTTTCGTTATTTCATGTAAACTATCAGAATACTATACATTCACACATTGATTGAGAACTCACGTCCTGAGTATTCGAAATTACACACATACATTATATATATATAGGTTAATATGGCATTCCTTCGATATAAGTCGACAAAATCAAAACATTTCGCTTCGGGTATTTCCGTGGGCTGTTGGAGTATAGATATAACGAAATTATGCCAGCAAAGTCTCATTTTAAACTTGGGGGGAAAAAAATCCTTGCATATTTGTTCTTACCTGTTTCATATGTGTATGTAAAATCCGCAAATTTCCAAGCAGAAAACAGAATCGAATTGTCATTTGCTTTCACGGCAAATAACCCTAAGTGAAATGTTTTGATTTTGTCGAGTAATATCGAAGAAATGCCGTTCATATAAAGATTGACTCCCATTAACGAAAAAAAAAAAAAAAGGCCACACACAAACACACAGGACTTCTTTCAGTTCCTGTCAACGAAATCCACCCACGAGCCATTCGTCTGGCCAGGAATATAGAAGAAAACACTTGCCCAAGGTACCATGTAGTGGGGACTGGACCCAAGGCCACATGGTTGGGTAAACAAGCATCTTAACAACACAGCCATACCTGTGTGTAATATACACACATTCATACGTAGGTACGTGTGTAGACACGGCGGCGAAGTAGGTTACCTGTAAATTGTCTATGTTCATTCATATCATAACCATAGACAAACTTCAAATAAACCTCGACCATTTTCACAATTCTCTATCGACAAAACGTTTACAAATATTACAAAGGAATCAAGCAGACATAAACAGAAACTTCTAGAAAAACAAACACGCCACAAATATTGCCCAACCCCAAAGCTCACATACACACACACACACATATATATATATATATATATATATATATATATATATATATAACGAAGAGATGGTGTTGTGAATTTCCACTTCGGCATCTGAAACTCTCAGAGTTTTATCTTGACTATTGAGTAATGTAACATATTATTTTATAGATAAATTTCCTCTATTTACATAATATTGAGGTCTCTTTCTTTCTGTTGTTATCTTACCGTTTTCACCAATATATATATATAATGAATATTGTACATACCAAGAAATGTTTGTATATTATTAGCATGTCAGAGGTATAAATACATTATAAATTTTATCAGAAGTATATAAATATGACATATATATTATAAATATTTATACGTATATACGTGTATTTAATTCCATTTACTAACCTTTCTCCAGTGTAGATCAACACACCATAATTACAATGTGCTGTGTTCAGAGACATTGCTGCATAACACAACCTTCGACCAACAAGAGATTTGCTATATATTTATATATATATGATGTATATACATATAATGTATATAAAAGTATGAAACACACCCAGAAATACTTGCGCTTGCGTCAGTGTGTCTATGTGTATCACAATATATGTGTGTAATACCAATGACGCAGTTACAGCTGTTCACGTGACCTATCTCATGTGGTTCAGACACAACTGTTTATTACACTGACTCTTGATTATTAACTAATTGAGCACACGCACACACATATATATATATATATATATATATATATATATATATATATATATATATATATATATATATATATATATATGTGTGTGTGTTTATTTTAAAGTACGTTTAAGAATAACAAAGCATATTCTGATGGTTGACAACTGAGAATTGATTTCAAGTTGATCGTTTTGTGTGTGTATATATATATATACATAGACACACAAAATGATAAATAAAGATTCATCATTCACACACAAACATGCATTCACATATATACATATATATATAAACATGTATTTATTACATATGAAATGGAGTAAATGACAATTATTTTGAAAAAGCATTAAAAATATCTTCACTTTAAATGTAATCCTGATGCAAAATAGTAGAGTTACCTCCCCTTTTCTCACACACACACATATATACACACTCTCTCTTTCTCTCTCTATGTATCTATCTCTATTTCTCTCTTTCACTGCTCTTTCCAGTTTAATTCACTCATTTCTAATCTTATTTCTTCTTTCTTTTTCTCTCTCTACTCATTCAAGTTCCTATCGTGTCTCTTACTGATTTAATTCTCATTTCTTACTCATCTTTTAATCCAGTCCTTCTCTTTACTTCATTGACATCTACCAAGCACTCTTCCTTTTCTTTTAATCTCACTCTCTCACCTTTTCTTATTATCATCATTTACTTAACCCTTCCCCTAGCCTTTCTTCTTTTTCTATGTCTTTTCTTTTCCTATTTTATCTTTCTCTCTCTTTTCATTTCCTCACACGTTACTCTCTAGTCTTCCCGTAGTTCAAAAGCTTTTACATCTTGCTGTCTTTCTCTCTCTCTCTCTCTCTCTTTCTATCTCTATCTCATACCTCCTTTCTTGCTCTTATTTTCCCTCCTTTATACTCTTAATCTCCTCTCTTTCTTTAACCATCTCCCTCTCGTCTCTTTTCATTTCCTCTAAGCATCTCTACACCTTTCTCTTTCTCTCGTATTATCTTATATTCCTTCTCTCTGTCTCTTGCTTCGTACGTCTATCATCCTCTCCTTCTTTCTCCCCCTCTCATTTAGCCTTCTTTCCCTTTCATTCCTCCCCTTCATTCTCTCTTACGTAAACACTATCCATTTCTCATCTCCCTTCTATTTTCTTACATCCCTACCTTTCATTTCTCCCTCTGTTTCCTTTCCTTCTCTCATCTTACTTTTACTCTATCTTTCCCTTCCCCTCTCAAATACAATGCTATGATTCTCAAGTCCCTCTCACCTCATCTCATCTTACCTTTTTACTTTCATGCTTCTCATCCCACCTCCTCCTCCTTTATTACCATCACTCAACAACATGCAGCAGCAGTATTCATTGTACCAAGGGAAGCTAACGGTGTAAAGTGAATCCATGTAACCTAAGTGTACTTGGTACGTCTTCATAGCAACGGCTGAGACAGAGCTGTTGTAACATTTTACCTTTCTTAACACAGTATCGCATCAGAATATTTATTATACCATTTCAAAGTAGAAGACACACAGACACTCACACAACAAAAAATTCTAATCAGTTCTTTAATATTTTCTCTTTCATTCATCTGCAGTTTATAAAATAAGTACAGTGATATGCTAAAATGTATAGTCTTGTTTCTATATTAGAAATCATAATTATTAACAAGTAAATAGATTGACAGCAAATCTAAAGTAGCGAACGAAAACAAAAATGCTTGGCGGCATTTAAATACGTTCCCAGTTGAAATTCCATCAGGGTCGACTTCACCTTTATCTTTCACTTTGGGGCAGTCGGTAAAATGACGTTGCGAGTCGATTTAATCTTCTACAACACACCTTTCCCAAAGTGCGTGGCTTTTTGTACCGTTATGTAAGATATTGGTAAGTGAAGCCCGGTTTTCGATGCTTAAATCACACAGTCTTATGTTTGTGTTGTTTCTCTGTAAAAAGAAAGCTGGGGACGTCGCACCTTGTCGACCATGCTTGGCCATTCTCCAATAACAAAAGATGTTAGCAAGTAGAGAGGAAGGAGGATGAGAAGACGCAGCAGCAGCGAAAGACGAATAACGTTAAAGAAATAACGGATTGTATATTTATTTCTCTGCTCTCTTGATTTTGCTATTTGGTTCTCGTTTTGTGATGCATGTAATTTACGAAGATTGGCTGTATAAAAAGAAAAGATCTGAAGAAAGACAGAATCATATATATTTTTAAAAATCGAAAACATTTCGTTGAAGATGCTGTGATGCTGGTGACAGCTTCGAGTTTTGTCCGATGGAAGTTTTAAGTTTGCTGGTGGTGCTGAAGCGAAAACAAACAAAGAAGCTTAGAGGTGATCCTTTGTGTTGTTGTCGTTCTGTCGTCTCTTCAAATTAACTGAGTAAAGGAATGAATGAACGGTTTCTTTGATCAATCGGCGAGGTTGGCATTCTAAGAAAAAATAATAATAATAATAATAATAATAATAAATATGTCCACCCAAACAATGAACGATTGTACCATGTCTGACTACTACAACAGTAACAACAATTACGATGTCAATGACCCGAGTCCAGCTTATATGATGCCACCACCAACACCACCGCCGCCTCCGTCACCACCTCCACTACCGACCACTACTTCGACAACATTAAATTGTCGTACATCATCGACATCAACAACAGCAGCGACAACAACAAATAGTAATTCGAACACTAGCAACGTCTGTCGTGCCATCGGACGGGGCAGATGTTGTCGCGACAGTTGCAGTCAAAGATGCCGCGGATGGAAAATCGAAGAACCTGGCGGACCGAAACTCTGGCGACAAATGGTCATCGGGTTTGTGAGTGCCGCTTGTGTTGGACTTATCATGTTCTCGTTAGGGAGTATCTTTATTTCTGAGGCTGTTCGGTCACGTATATCTATCACTATTATGCTCTGTATCATGGGAATGGGTAAGTACATGTGATTATTACTTTCTCTTTCCCTACCTGTCTACCTTTTCATGCATCTATGTTTATGTATCTACCATCTACCTCTCTGCATACGTGTGTGTGTCTACAGTTCAGACACGTATGTAGAGTCTGTGCACTGATCAGTCTGTTTATGTAGCTTTCTGTTTCCCTACCTATATATCCTTATAATTTGTCCATATATCCATATAAATTATCTCTATGTATTTGTACGATTGCGTAATTATGTCAGTGTTTTACTCTATCATTTCGTTCATTTGTATTTGTCTTATTCGAGCTTCACCAACTCAAAATGAGTGTGTGTTTAGTTATATCTGTGTTTATCTATCTATCTTTTTATCTATCTCTACTATATATATATAGTTGGAATTTATATATATATATAGAGAGAGAGAGAAAGAGAGTTATGCCTCTATGGTGTGTGTCGCTCAAATAACTCTACTGTCTTAAAAATGGAAAGGACACGTTAGACTATATAGTTCTAGCCTGCCCTTTATCACTAGATCAAGTCTAAGCAGTGTAAGACTGGCAGATAAGGAGAACACAGGCAAGTCACACAGACAATGTAGTTTCATTGAAGTTTGTTTAGACTGCCTCTTCTTTCTTTACCTGATTCTAACGGTAAATAAAGATAGCAGCCACGAGGGAGCCTATATGTGGTCGCTATGACTGCTAGAAATTGCATTGAAATCCTCTTTAAATCACATCCCGCCGTCTTAAAATGGGACACATCAGATAATGTAAGTCTGGCGGGGTTCAATAGCTTGGGAAGAGACAGCATAGCCATGGTTGAATGATTTTGATTATTGTTTCTGCATGATCGGAGCTGACCTAGAACTATTGCAGCGCAACAACAGTAGCTTATAAGATAAATAAATATGTTTTCGTTTTGAAGATGCTTTTCTTTACATTTGTTGTAAATATTTTTTTGGTTTTTGTGTATTTAAATCGTTACCGCCTGGTTCTGAGTTCGTGTTAAGGTTTTTACTTTTAAATCTCTTCAGTTGAAACGGTTTCGAACACCCCCGCCGCCGCCGTCACCACAGTTTCTCACCCCCGCTTCTACCACCCCCATCAACACTATCTTACACAGGTAATGCAGAAGCCTTTGTGCAGTCGCTTGACGTGTCAGAAAGAAACAGCAGCCGAAACTCCCTCTCAAGTCATTCTCTGTCGTCTTAATTAGGGAACAGGCACATTGGAGAATGTAATCTTACATACACTCCTTCCCTAAAAAGGACGGGGGTGGTCGCAACCGATTGATCTTTGATCATGGACCTGATTGATGGTGACAGAACAAACGTTGGGGTGCTTTTGTAACTTGATTGACGGAAATCATCACACTCCTCACCACCACCAATGTCATCGTCGTCGTCATCATCATTTTCATCTTATCATTACCTTTATCAACACGATCGCAGTAATTACAAAACCGGTAGCGAACCGCACTAAATACTTGCTGTATTTTAAATTTCCCTTCTTTCATCATCCAACTTCAAATCCCACCAGTTTTTTAATTGGGATTTCGATACCCCTGTTGTCAATAAAATAACTCCCGGTCAGTGTACAGAGGGCTTGCATACTCTAATGACCTTCTTTTGATTGTCGGAGATCGTTACTTTGTTATATAATTACTGTCGTGTTGTTGTATATTTTTCATAGGTAAAACGGAGTGTTGTGGCGTTCATGCTTTTACCATACTTGTGTTGCAGAGTTCAGATTAATGAAAACTTTGCGATGTCACGGCAATTTTACTTTGTCTTTTCCTCGAAACGGTTGATTCCTCTCTCTTGGAATACTTTTTGTCACGTTCATTGAAATGTGAGAGAAGAAAAATCATTGAACCAACCCAGTCTTCGGCAATACTGTTCTGATTCACCGTGTATTTCAATGAGGAAAGAAAAGGGGCATGGTTTTCAACATGGAATTGAAAGTGTGTCGCGAGAATCAACGCTTCCATTGTCCTATCTCTTACCAGGGGCTCTATTTCGAACACGCACTCATAAATAGCCTCAATTCAACCCTGAGCAGTATCCGATTTTTCGCCTAATCTGGCCTTCTCTTATTTGAGACTGTAAGATACGTGGTTATAGGAAATTCAGGTGCTGTTTCTGGCAAACTGACCGACCTCAAAAAGATTTCCCTGTTACCTCAGTTGAGTGTTAGTTGTGACATTTTGCGGTAAAATTTCAGTAACTATTTTGTAAGGAGAAACCTTCTGCTCTGGAACTGTCGTTACACGTGGGTCTGACATAAAGAAAACAATTGGAAAATCTCTCAGCATTTGTTAGACAGTTGCGTGGCCTCTGTTCCTTATAATATGCAGAACTAAGAAAGCCTTGTGCAGACTACAGTTGTCGTCATCATCATCCACAATATCATACCAGATTTAATAATAATAATAATAATAATAATCCTGTCTACTAAAGGCACAAAGCTTGAAATGGGCGGGGGGCTAGTTGATTGCATCGACCCCAGTGCTCAACTGGTACTTACTTCATTGACCCCGAAAGGATGAAAGTTAAAGTCGACCTTGGCGGAATTTGGACCGAGAACGTAAAAACGGACAGAATGCCACAAAGCATTTTGCCCAGCGTGCTAACGATTCTGCCAGCTTGCCACCTTTAATAATAATAATAATAATGATAATGATAATGGCTTCAACTTTTGGTTCAGACCAGTAATTTTAAGGGAGGTGGCAAGTTGATTACATTGACCCTATTGTTCAATCAGTATTTACTTTATTGACCCTGAAAGGAGGAAAGGCAAAGTCAACCCCCACCAGCAACATTTGAACTCAGAACGTAAAAATGGACAAAATGCTACAAGACATTTCCCCCAATGTGCTAACGATTTTGCTACATATTTTGTGGGCTGTTGTAATCAAAATAGTAATAATTAATTATTAATTTTAAGGCAAAAGTTGTAATTAATATTAATTTTTGATTTTTTAAATTATTATTATTTAATTTAAGATTTATATCGAAAGTATACAGTTGACATTATTGACCTTGGTGTCATTATGATCATTGTTATTCAACATCCGTTTTCAGTGCTGGCATGGGTTGGACAGTTTGACAAGAGCTGTCCAGACTCCATATCATCTGCTGTGGCAGGGTTTCTACAGCTGGATGCCCTTCCTTATGCCAGCCACTTTACAGAGTGTGCTGGGTGCTTTTTACATGCCTAGTATTTTTTTTAGTGACTTCACCAAGAAGGTGTAAGTCTGGATATGAACTTGGGTTGTAAAGAGAGATAGAATTAAATCAGTCCTACTCGTTTCTCTACTGATTTTTGTCAACTAACAACCAGAGCCTTCAAGAGAAATTTGGCAAGGCTGAACAAGCCTACTTTCAAAACTTAGGAAGAAGCAGTGGACTTCTTGAAATTCTAAAGGGCTGTGAGATTTTTCTCTTTTTTCATTTATAGAGGAGGGCCCAGCATCTAGTTATGGACCTCTTGTGATTCTGGATACACCACTTGAAATCTCACCTTAAAGGTCTTGCCAACACCTATTCTCCAGGACGGGTACAAGGCCCACAAATTTGAGAAAGGCGTATACTCAATTATACAAAACTCTAGTATGTGACATGTTTTCATTTAGTGACCCTTAAAGAGTTAGAGATAAAGTTAACCTTGGCTGAATTTGAACTAAGAACATCTAGAGCTGTAGCAAGATATTGTTCTGTTGATTCTGCCTACAGTCATCTTGATCATCATTATCATTTAATGTCCATCTTCCATGCATCCATGGGTAGGGTGGTTGATAGGAGCTGACCAGGTAGAAATCTACCCTAGGCTACTGTGACCATTTTGTCAGGGTTTTTACAGCTGGATTATTTCTTACATAGGGTCAGGGCAAAAATCAACTGTCATTTATTTCATCCCCAGTACTAAACTGGTATTATTTTATCAACTCCAGGAGGATGAATGGCAAAATTGACCTTGGCAGGATTTGAACTAAGAATATGAAGAACCAGGACAAATACTGCAAGACATGTAATGATTCTGCCAAACCATTGCTCAATCAAAATAATCTTTTTCTAACTTAGACTGAGGGCCAGAAACTTTTTGACAGGTTGGGATTTTCTTGATTAACTCTTGATACCATCTTACCAGAGACTGCCCTGTTTCTCTGATACAAATTTCATGCTTTAAACTGATCTAAATGAAAATCTTCCATCAAAGTTTCATGGCAATTTATATTTCAAACACCAGTCTAATAATAACAAAGTTATATTACTAAATTCTTCATTATTTTCAAACTTAATTCAAAGAAATGGCAGTATATTTCAACCGAAATCATCATATCATCATCATTGTTTAACTTCCGTTTTCCATGCTGGCATGGGTTGGACAGTTTGCCTGCGGACTGGAGAGCCAGATGGTTGCACCAGGCTCCAATCTGACCTGGCAACGTTTCTACAGGTGGATGTCCTTCCTAATGCCGAGAGTGAAAGAGTTAAACAATTTCCAATCCTTAACTGTTAATTTATATTTTTCACCCCAGGAGGGATTAAATAATGTTATTGTTATTGCCATTAGCAAGAAACAAGCTGGCAGAACCATTAGAGAGCTGGAAAAAAAATTGCTTAGCAGCTTATCTTTTCACTCTTTCCATTCTGAGTTCAAATACTGCCAAGGTCAACTTTGCCTTTCATCATTTTGGGGTCAATGAAATAAGTACCAGTTGCATACTGGGGTCGATCTAATTGACTGGCCCCCTCCCCCCAAATTTCGGGCCTTGTGCCGAGTGTAGAAAAGAATAGAATAAGTACCAGTAATGCACTGAGATCAATAAGCTCTCTTCCACAAAATTTCAATGGTGGTTAAACACTGCAGTGGAGGTGGGTAACAGTTGTAAAGATGAGCAAAATGTACGATTTTAAATCTTTCCTCAAAATGGATAATTATGGCTGGAATGCTTCTGACCATAAAATAAGGCCTGCTTTAACAGGAGTGACCAGGGGCTAAACATCACAACTATCATGTCTACATATTTTTGACCATATAGTGTAATGGTTAAGAGCGCAGGCTACTAACCCCAAGATTCCGAGTTCGATTCCAGGCGGTGACCTGAATAATAATAATAATAATAATAATGATAATAATATGGAAAAATACCTTAGGAATGAGAACCCAGGTTCAAAATTTCCCCAAGACACCTGATGAAGGCTGGAGGGTATATCAGCCAAAACGTGTTAACAACAAAGAAGATGAGGACAAATATCCGTCAAATGTAAATAATGTACATAATTCCTCATATCTTGTCATCCCCATATCTACATCATGTGACACTCTGCACATCTCCATATCAAACAACAGACCTGGTCCCATAAACGTTCTGCTAGCTAGATGAAGCTTTGCCAGTTGGGTGAAGTTCTGCCAATTCTGTGTCTATGAACACTTAGTGTTCATGCTGTAGTGGTGGGTGACCACACTGATGTAATGTAGGTAGGGTTTTGTATCTGAACTATTGTTGTTCAGTTTTGAGTGAATCAGCCCAGATTTGCATTACTGTGATTTTTGAGGAACATAGGTGACAGCAAAATGGCAGAGTTATTATATCAGGGGACTGGAGGCCTTGTGGTATTTATTTTGACTTTCTTTGCCTTTCATCTTTGTAAGATCTTTGTAACATTGAGTAGCAGTCAAAGATGGCAGGTTGATAAAATTGCCAGACGAAATACCTTGTTGTATGTAATGAGTCAGTTAGGCACAGCCATTTGGGCATGAAGATTTGACATGGATAATAGGACATTCAGCTTATTTGGACAACAGTACTTTTGGTGTTGGAGTAAACACACACACACACACACACATATACATACATACACACACATACAGACAGAAAGAGGGAGACATTACAATTTATTAATTAAATGTTTTATTTGACATTTGAACATGATTGACATTAAAAACTTTCCACCTCCTCATCTGCTTAAAGAAATATACTCACACACATAAACAGAGAAAAAAGGAGGAAGAGAGTGAGAGAAACAATAAAATGCCTGATGTCAAATAAGTCAGCTGTGCCAAAAAAACAAAAAAAAAATAACAGTTTCATAGCCTTTGCAGAATATGTTCCAGCTGTTTGTCTTTTAAGATCTAAATGGTAGCAGACTTTATCTAATGTCTAGTTTAGCACCACCTTTTCGTCTGACTTCAGCTGTGACCATTTTGTTGCAAGCATTTGGATCGAGTCGTCAGTTTGGCAATAACTGACTCTTACCGGTCTTGGAATTCTTGAGAAAAGAAAAGATCATAGGGGCTGCCCCTGATTTCTGAATAAATAAAAAAGGAAAAGAAATTTTTTTAAATATTTGAAAGGATTGTTTAGGTCACTTGTTTAGTTGTCTTTAACCCTTTAGTGTTCTGATTATTCTATCAAACATAATGCTTATTGATTCGAATTAATCATGCATTATCTCATATCTTCAAGATCTTGATGGTATAATTACTTAATGTAGAATAACATTGTAGGGTAGGTGTGAGAGCCTGGATCTGGTCAGTTTGAATATAAAACAGATTAAATATTTTGGCCGGATATGGCCGGTTTAAATACTAAAGGGTTAAATGGCTCAAGGATAAGTCAGACAGTGTTCATAGATACAGAATTGGCAGAGCTTCATCCAGCTAGCAGAATGTTCATGGGACCAGGGGTGTTGTTTAATATGGAGATGTGAAGAGTGTCACACGCTGTAGATGGGGGATGAGTAGATAAACTTTTTGGTGTGTTGGTCAAAAATATGGAGAGGTGATAGTTGTGTTGTTGCTGCTGCTGTTGCTTAGCCACCGGTCAGTCCTGTTAAGGCAGGCCTTATTTTATGATCAGAAGCATTCCAACCATGATCATCTATTTTGGGGAAAGAAATAAAATCCTACATTTTCCAATCCAATGTGACCTTTCCTTTTTATAGATGGTAATGTATATTTGAGTGAGATTTGGCTGCTGTTTCTTCAGAATTGAGTGACTATGTATAGATTCTGTCATTGTCTTGGAGAGATGATGGCAATATGAACAGGTGCAGACAGTTCTAAGTATCAAAGGATTCAGCTTTTGAACCAAAATTTTGGATGACATGTGTGGTCCAAATGGATATTCATGTGTGTGTGTGCATACGTGCACACATATACATCTTTCTGTTTACGTTATGGTATGCTGGAGTGTATACGGTGCATAGGGAGTGTGTGTGTATGACTTTGTTTTGCATGATTCCTGATTTGAAATCATGTGTTGAAACAGTTATATTTTGGCAAGAAAAAGAATTATTTACATTATTACATTTGACGGGTATTTGTCATCATCTTGTTTGTTAACACAACTTTTCGGCTGATATACCCTCCAACCTTCATCAGGTGTATTGGAGAAATTTTGAACCTGGGTTCTCATTCCTAATGTATTTTTTGAAGTTATTATTATTATTATTATTCAGGAATTGGACTTGGAATCTTGGAGTTAGTAGGCCCCTCTTTTAACCATTTTTAAAAGACTGTCTCTACATCTATACAAGAAAGTCACATCGTTTGAAAGATGAACTAGTTTTTGATGGAGTTTCTCTATATGTTTCCATTGAAGTCTAATGTCAGCTCCATAACAATTCCTGAATAATAATGATAATAATAATAATAATAATAATAATAACATCGAAAATACCTTAGGAATGGTCTGAAATTTGCCCAAAACACCTGATGAAGCTAGAGGGTATATCAGCCGAAAGGTTGTGTTAACAACAAACAAGATGAGGACAAATATCTGTCAATTGTAAATAATGTAAATAATTCCTCATCTCTTAAATATAGAACTGTATTAAGAAAGAAATGACCATCCCAAAATATAGCTCACACACACATGTATATATATGGCTTTTATATATATATAATATATATATATATATATATATATATATATATGAGTGTATATATATATATATACTTATGTGTATATATATATATATATATATATGAGTGTATATATATATATATACTTATGTATATATATATATATATATATATATATGAGTATATATCCAAGTATATATGTGTGTGAATATATATATATAGGTGTTGTGTGTGTATTTGAAAGCACTTGTATATGCATATATGTATGTTTGTGTGTAAATATTTCTCTATATGCACAGGTATTTATATATATAGAGAGAGTGTTGCTATTATGCAAAAGTGTCGTAAGTCCAAAACGTTGCTTTTTTTTTAGAAAACGAAAAAAATAGTTTTGCCATTCCATAGCAAAACCATTGTATTACACTTTGACAATTTTTTATGTTTTGGCATCTGAAGCAGCTGCAGATAGTATAGTTTGACCAAAAGAAGCGGCTGTTGCAAGCACAACAGGGGGCTAAACATAGAGGGGACAAACAAGGACATACAAAGGGATTAAGTTGATTACATTGACCCCCAGTGCGTAACTGATATTTATGTACTCACCCCAAAAGGGGGAAAGGCAAAGTCGACCTCAGTGGAATTTGAACTCGGACTGTAACTGCAGACGAAATACCGCTAAGCATTCTACCAGCTCACCACCCTAAAGCGTAAATGAATATTGTAAAAAAAAAAAACGCATTTGGTCAAATTTGGACATACGACAGTTTAACATGATAACAACGATGTATATATATAAACACATGAGCACACAGGTGAATTTATGTGTATACACACATACATATATACCTGTTACCTGCCAGACATTATAATTATTCAATGTGTTGCTTTGTCTGACTCATGTGTGCTTGCATGTACATGACTGTATGCTTGTGTGCATGTATGTGCATGCGTGTGAGTGAGAGCGTAAACAGATCGATGTGGCTTGTCTCACTTGGAATTGAAGCTGTCTGTGCATCGGCAGCAGGGGATGTGCAGGTTGTGGTAGTGGTAGTGGTGGTGGTGGTAGTAGTAGTAGTAGTAGTAGTAGTGATGGTAGTGCCAGTAGAGGTTGTAGTGCTGGCAGTATAAAAGGAAGGAGTACATTTGTAGTACTACAGTATGTCTTCTAATATGTTCATCCATATGTGTGTGTGTGATGTGTTCTGTGAATTATGGAAATAGAGAAATGGTAGAACCATTTCTGAAACATACGCCATTGTTTTGGGATACATGACATTAAATGATGATGATGATCATCATCACACACATACACACATTGTTTACATTAGCCTTTCACTTTTGCCATCCAGAAGGGTGTTTTTTAACCCATTATTTACATGCGAAATCTTTGAAGCTTATCTAATTTGCATTCTACCATAAAAAATTGTGTGTGTACATACAAATATGCACACACACACAGATATATACATATATATATATATATAATATATATATATATATGAGTATATCCAAGTATATATGTGTGTGAATATATATATATAGGTGTTGTGTGTGTATTTGAAAGCACTTGTATATGCATATATGTATGTTTGTGTGTAAAATTTCTCTATATGCACAGGTATTTATATATATAGAGAGAGTGTTGCTATTATGCAAAAGTGTCGTAAGTCCAAAACGTTGCTTTTTTTTAGAAAACGAAAAAAATAGTTTTGCCATTCCATAGCAAAACCATTGTATTACACTTTGACAATTTTTTATGTTTTGGCATCTGAAGCAGCTGCAGATAGTATAGTTTGACCAAAAGAAGCGGCTGTTGCAAGCACAACAGGGGGCTAAACATAGAGGGGACAAACAAGGACATACAAAGGGATTAAGTTGATTACATTGACCCCCAGTGCGTAACTGATATTTATGTACTCAACCCCAAAAGGGGGAAAGGCAAAGTCGACCTCAGTGGAATTTGAACTCGGACTGTAACTGCAGACGAAATACCGCTAAGCATTCTACCAGCTCACCACCCTAAAGCGTAAATGAATATTGTAAAAAAAAAAAACGCATTTGGTCAAATTTGGACATACGACAGTTTAACATGATAACAACGATGTATATATAAACATATGAGCACACAGGTGAATTTATGTGTATACACACACACATACACGCACACATACATATATACCTGTTACCTGCCAGACATTATAATTATTCAATGTGTTGCTTTGTCTGACTCATGTGTGCTTGCATGTACATGACTGTATGCTTGTGTGCATGTATGTGCATGCGTGTGAGTGAGAGCGTAAACAGATCGATGTGGCTTGTCTCACTTGGAATTGAAGCTGTCTGTGCATCGGCAGCAGGGGAGGTGCAGGTTGTGGTAGTGGTAGTGGTGGTGGTGGTGGTGGTGGTGGTAGTAGTAGTAGTAGTAGTAGTAGTGATGGTAGTGCCAGTAGAGGTTGTAGTGCTGGCAGTATAAAAGGAAGGAATACATTTGTAGTACTACAGTATGTCTTCTAATATGTTCATCCATATGTGTGTGTGTGTGATGTGTTCTGTGAATTATGGAAATAGAGAAATGGTAGAACCATTTCTGAAACATACGCCATTGTTTTGGGATACATAACGTTAAATGATGATGATGATCATCATCATCACACACATACACACATTGTTTACATTAGCCTTTCACTTTTGCCATCCAGAAGGGTGTTTTTTAACCCATTATTTACATGCGAAATCTTTGAAGCTTTATCTAATTTGCATTCTACCATAAAAAATTGTGTGTGTACATACAAATATGCACCCACACAGATATATACATATATATATATATATATATATATATATATATATATAAAGAATGTGTTGAAGAATTCTAAAGCAAACATGCTATGGACAGTCAAAAATACTTTTCCATATTATGTTATTCGCCAGAGTCTTTTGATAAGGATAGCATGATTTCATATCATGGATCTCTCTCAGAATCTATTCACCTACAATATTATTGACCCTTATTACGTAATATATATGGTTTTGATACCAGTTATTGTTTATTTGAAACAGCTGTAAAGATAAGGCTTGATTACATCATGTATATGGATATGCAACTTTCCATGTGAATACACTTCTTACACCTACTTTGTGTATCTATCTGCCTTTTTTTAAATTATATATATTTCATATACAAATTAGTGGCTGTGTGTAAGTAGCTTGCTAACCAACCACATGGTTCCGGGTCAGTCCCACTTGTGGCATGGGCAAGTGTCTTCTGCTATAGCCCGGGCCGACCAATGCCTTGTGAGTAGATTTGGTAGACGAAACTGAAAGAAGCCTGTCGTATATATGTATATATATGTATATGTGTGTGTGTTTGTGTGTCTGTGTTTGTCCCCCTAGCATTGCTTGACAACCGATGCTGGTGTGTTTACGTCACCGTCACTTAGCGGTTCGGCAAAAGAGACCGATAGAATAAGTACTGGGCTTACAAAGAATAAGTCCCGGGTCGATTTGCTTGACTAAAGGCAGTGCTCCAGCATGGCCGCAGTCAAATGACTGAAACAAGTAAAAGAGAGAAAGAGATATATACATATTATATAGTGATAGATATGCACATTTATTACATTTATATATTTATATTTGTACACACACACACATATACACATATTGTGATCATGATCATAGAAATTCTGTGAGCATGCTGGCATGAATTGGATGGTTCAACAGGATCTTATGAGACAGAGGACAGCATTGAGCTACAAGGTCTACTTTGGTATGGTTTCTGTGGATGGATGGCATTCCTAATGCCAGCCCCTTTACAGAGGGTTACGAGTGCTTTTTTTTGTAGCACTGGCCCTGACAAGGTCACCAACTATATTCAACACAAAACCTCTTGACACACTTGTGGGGAGTAGTATTGAGGAAGATGGCTTTGAGGCAGGTGTTGAGAGGCTATAAAGTTTGAGTGTGTGTGTATGTATGTATGTATGTCAATACATATATACAGTAAACTACATTCATAGGTGAGACTTCTGTTGGGATTTCTGGAATTGTGGGGAGCATGGAATAACCCCTTAATTACTATTACACCCAAGTAGGTCTATTCTGATGGGGAACAGTTGCACCTGTTATTATTCTGTCTATGAGTTAAAAAGATATCCTAGTAGCAAAAGAGCCCCACCACCACTGTTTTTGAAAAAGCCATAGGGAAGGCAGCTCTTCTAGCTGACAGATAGATACTCTGACCTAAAACTTGCTGCGAAAATGGTAATAGTCATCTTGCAATATTTGTTACTGGAATCTGCTATGGTAACCCAATGAGTGGCAAAAGTGTTGTACAAATTTCCATCACTTAATCCAATGACACAGACGTCTCACTGGAGTGTGAAATGGTTATCATTTGACAAGAGGAGGTAATCATCATATATATCATATATATTATATAATATATATTATTATATATATATATATACACTCACACACACACACTCACACGCAAATAAATATAAAATTTTATGTATAAGTTTACCGATAATGGTTCTTTTAACATACCGAACTGCTTGGTAAAATTATTAATTATTGATTAATTATTAATTATTTTACCCTTTAATATTATGAATAATATACGTGTGTATTATATATAAATGGTGGTGCCCCAGCATGGCACAGCTCGTGAGCTGAAACTAGATAAAATTTAAAAATATATATATATATATATATATATATATATATATATATATATCATCATCATCGTTTAACGTCCGTTCTCCATGCTAGCATGGGTTGGATGGTTTGACCGGGGATCTGGAAGCCAGAAAGCTGCACCAGGCTCCGGTCTTATCTGGCAATGTTTCTACAGCTGGTCATATATATATATATATATATATTATATATATATATATATATACACACGTATATATATATATATATATACACCCGTATATATATATATATTATATATATATATATTATATATATATATACGTGTAATATGTATATATATACACACGTATATGTATATATATATATATATATATACGTACATATATACGTATATATATATATACATATATACATATGTATATACGTATATATTACATACATAAATACATACATACATATATTATATAAACATACATACATATACAGTTACAGCTGTACATATATAATATATATATATATATATATATATATATAAACATACATACATATACAGTTACAGCTGTACATATATATAATATATATTATATATATATATATATATATATATATATAACATACATACATATACAGTTACAGCTGTACATATATATATATATATATATATACTAATATATATATATGTATATATATATATACACATGCATACACACGGACATATACATGCGTATATAGTTACAGGTACAGCTGTGTAGTTAAGAGGTTCACTTTGCCACATGGTTTCAGGTTCTGTTCCACTGCTGTATAACACCACAGGGAAGCATCTTCAACTACAGCCTCAGGCTGAGTCAAGCCTATCATATGTATATGTATGCATGTGTGTGTGTGTTTGTCTGTGTGTGCATGTCTATGCATATGCGTGTGTATGCATATGTCGTTGTCTTGCTTCATGTGTTAATTGCAGACAAACTTCACCATCCTAGTCATCTGAACATTTGCAGACATCAGGAAAATATTACCTTGTTTAGAAACACATCAGGTGACAGGAAAAGCACCATCTTAATGTTAATTTTTCCATGCCTGCATGGAGCAGATAAAATTCTTAATATATATATGCCCCAGCATGGCCGCAGCCTTTGGGCTGAAACATTCTTAAGGATTTAAGGATTTATATGTACACCTATCTATGTATTAGTGTAAGTATACATGGATACGGGAATGGCTGTGTGGTAAGTAGCTTGCTTACCAACCACATGGTTCCAGGTTCAGTCCCACTGCATGACACCTTGGGCGAGTATTTTCTACTATAGCCCTGGGCCGACCAAAGCCTCGTGAGTGGATTTGGTAGGGAAAAACTGAAAGAAGCCCATCATATATGTATATATATATAATATATATATATATATATATATATATATGTGTGTGTGTGTTTGTGTTTGTCACCCCACCATCACTTGACAACCAACGTTGGTGTGTTTACATCCCCATAACTTAGCAATTCTGCAAAAGAGGCCGATAGAATAAGTACTTGGCTTACAAAGAATAAGTCCTGGGGTTGATTCATTCGACTAAAGGTGGTGCTCCAGCATGGTCACAGTCAAATGACTGAAACAAGTAAAAGAATAAAAGAATGTGTGTGTGTGTAAATATATGTGTAGGTATGTATATGTGTGTACATGCATATATATATATATATATATGAAAAAACAAGTCAAGATAGAAAATGCAAAAATAATTTTATAAAGAACATTTCAGAACCAGTTTCGGTCATTTTGAGACCTTTTCAACTGTAACGATTAAATAATTAAACTTAGAAAAATCAAAAGAAAAGTTTTGTTAAAAGAATATTTGTATAGTGTTCAAATATAAGTGGCATTTTCCTTGTTTCTGCCTTTCTCTGTCTCTCTTGTTTGCACTTGTGTGTTCGAGGTCGTTCCTGTCGTTGCTTCCTAACAACATGGCTCCAGGTTCAGTCCCATCATGTATATATATTATATATTATATATATATATATATATATATATATATATACACATGTATGTCTGTATGAAAATATGTATCGTTACCAGCATCGCCTTACTGGCACTTGTGCTGGTGGCACGTGAACAAATATTCGAGTGTGGTTGTTGCCAGTACCGCTGGACTGGCTCCTGTGCAGGTGGCACGTAAAAAAGCACCATTTGAGCGTGGCCATTGCCACTACTGCCTGACTGGCCCTTATGCAGGTGGCACATAAAAGCACCCACTACACTCTCGGAGTCGTTGGCATTAGGAAGGGCATCCAACTGTAGAAACTCTGCCAGATCAAGATTGGAGCCTGGTGCAGCCATCTGGTTCGCCAGTCCTCAGTCAAATCGTCCAACCCATGCTAGCATGGAAAGCGCACGTTGAACGATGATGATGATAATGATATATAATTTACACACATAGATATGTTTTATATATGCATGTATATATATATATATCTTGGTGTGTATGTATATATATATATACATAATTTACACACTTAGATATGATTTATATATATAGTTGAATAGTAGATAAAGTTCTTGGTACAGTATAATATATTTGAAAAAATGAGTAGAGATCTCTCTTCATTTTTTCAAATATATATATGTATGTATGCATGTATATATATATTATACACACACACACTCACACATGCTATACATGTGATGGTTTTTGAGTGTGTGTGTGTGTGTAGTGTGTGTTAGTCTTGGTAGTATGTGTTTAACTGTAGGCTGCTGTTCATATTTGCGTGTGTGTTTGAGTGCAAGATGTCCCTCTTCCTGCCACCCCTTCCTCCCTCCTCGATCCCTTAGCTTTCCGTGAATCAGCTGATCGCTGGGAACTGATAAACCAACAGAATGTTGCTTCCACTACAACACTCTTCAACTGTTAACAAGTGTGTGTCCGTAAGTGTGTGGGTGTGTTTGTGTGGTAGCTCGGTGGTGGTGGTGGTGGTGGTGGTATTAACCCCCTAGTCTAGTCCTGGCAGTGCTCACTTCTATATGATCATGGGCATTGCATCCATGACCATCCTGCCTTTTTGCCTGTGTACAGTGAACCACAGTGCACTATGTATCAAATGAGTCCTTTTCTATGACAGGAGAACATGATTCGAGGGAATTTAACTGCTGTTTCTAGCGAGTTCCATGACCACATAGAGGCTCCCTTGTTGGCTTGTTTGTAGGCTATTTAGCAATGTGTGAACAGATGTGACAACTGTGATGGCCACAGTGGTTGTGTTGATGGTAGTTATGATGATGATGATGACGATGACAGCAACGATGATGATGATAATGATGACAACAATGATGGTCTTAATAATGATGACAACAATTATCATGATGATGATGATGGTCATGGATAGTTGCTGGTGATGGTGATGGTGAATGTTTGTGTTGACTCAACACCTACACACACCACACGGTTAGACTGTTTATGTATGTACATATGTAGCTGCACACACATACATTCATATTCAACCATGCACACACACACACACACATACACAGCACACACATCCTCAGCCATGCATGCATGCACACCTTTATATACGCATTCACAGCCACATATACATAGCAACACAGGCACAGGTACATAACTTATTTACAGTCTCACTCATTTACACACACACACAAACACACACACTACAGGTACATTTGCATTCAGTCACATAAATACACACACACAGGTACACAGACACACACAACTACACGCACACAGGTACACAGACACTTATACACACACACACTACGTATACATTCAGTCACACAACTACACACACACAGGTACACACACACACACACACACACATACACAGCACACACATCCTCAGCCATGCATGCATGCACACCTTTATATACGCATTCACAGCCACATATACATAGCAACACAGGCACAGGTACATAACTTATTTACAGTCTCACTCATTTACACACACACACAAACACACACACTACAGGTACATTTGCATTCAGTCACATAAATACACACACACAGGTACACAGACACACACAACTACACGCACACAGGTACACAGACACTTATACACACACACACTACGTATACATTCAGTCACACAACTACACACACACAGGTACACACACCACACACACACACACTACAGGTACATATGCATTCAGTCACATAAATACACACACACAGGTACACAGACACTCATACACACACACACACTACATATACATTCAGTCACACAACTACACACACACAGGTACACAGACACACACACACAGGTACATATGCATTCAGTCACATAAATACACACACACACAGGTACACAGACACACACACACACACACTACATATACATTCAGTCACACACACATACAACTGCATTTACATAAATACACACGCCTTAAAGAATGCAAGACATACAACTTGTTACATTACCAATTATTGAAAAAGTCCTGTGACTGGCACATGATCTTGGCCAAGTGTGGTGGTGTGGTGGTGGTGTATAGGGTTATAAGGATTTTGCTGTTTAGCCCTAGGTAAGCCCCAATCAAACAGACCTACGATCACGAGCATTCCATCTGCAGCCATCTCATTTTTTTCCCCCTTATTTCTGTATAGGGGGAAAAAAAACGTCATACAGCCATATCACATGGGCCATTTTGTAAGATGGTGGATGCAATTTGAAGGAGAACTGGCTGCTATTTCTTGCAGATTATGTAACCATACAGAGGTTCACTAAGCTTGGTGTAGCGATGTTGAGGGTGGTGGTGGTGTTGTTGTTGTTGTTGGTGGTGGTGGTGGTGGTGGTGGTGGTAGTGGTGGTGGTGGTGGTGGTGGCAGCAGTGGTAATTGTGTTGAAGTTGTCAGCAGTGAGGGTGGTGGTTTTGGTGCTGTTAATGGTTTTGCTGGTGTTGGAGTTGACGGATAATGGAGGGTGGGGGGAAGGGGTCGTCATTGTATCGGTGGAAGCAGTGTTGCAGTTGTGGTGTTGGTGATATTGGAGTAGGACATTGTGCCAGTGGTGGAATGATGCCATAAGTGGTTTTGGTGATGGTGGTGGTGGTGGTGGTAGTGGTAGTGGTAGTGGCTATAAGTGTACTGGTGGTGGTAATAGTAAGCTGTGTTGATATATGTGTTGGTGGTGGTGCAGTTATGGTTTGTGTGGAAGTGGCTGTGATGGTGAGGGTTGCAATAATGGTTATAATGCCATCCTTTCAAAATAGTTCTATTGTTGCATCTACCATTATGTTGCATGGAGGGTTTAGTACAAGGCTGTTGTTCTGTAAAAGCTTATGTATGTGTGAATGTGAGGGTAGAGGGAGAAGTGATATGTTGAGAAGGAGGTGTTGTGGGTATTGGGTGGGTGGGTGTGGAAGGAATAGGAGGTGTGGGTTCTTTCAAAATTTAAAATAAAATCAGTGAAGTATGGTGGAATTCTTTCAGAACAACTACTGTCTGGCTGGTTCCCTTTTCTTAGTTACCTGTGAATCATCCCTACAGCAGCAACAACAACAATAATTATTTCAAATTTTTGCCACAAGGGCAACTTGTAGGAGGTAGGGATGAGTTGATTATATCAACCCCAGTACTCAACTGGTATTTGGCTGACCGGTAACGATTTTTTTCTGCAATATATGGATAGTTTATCCTGTTCATGCTATTGTAATAACATTAGTATGTGTTTGAAAATAAATTATTTCTCTATCTTTAAAATGCAATGTTCTAATACAAGGACAGCTACCTAGAGCCAGTTGAGGGACCACGCAAATCCAAAATTACTCTGACTACCAAGGGCAGGTGCCTCTTTCCGGGCTGTTTCTTCAGCTTGAAGGTGCAATGCTGAGAGTAGACTTATTCCTGAGGGTCATTCTCACCACTGTCTGTCTTTTAGAAAATTTTTTGTAAGGAAAACTGCTTACCCTTCACAGCTAGAGGAAATTGGTCTCACCTAATAGCTACATCCATATGGCATGTGGCAACAACTGTTTGACATTACTCCTCAAGTCATCAATGCTCGAACACTAAATAAAAATGCTGTTGAAATAACTTCATTATCCTCCAAGAAGTCTGACTAATAGCAGTATTGTGTCTGTAGAGTTTATTTCAAATCATTAATGCTTCCACCCACCCTTGTAGCACTGACAGGTCAAGGATTCCTAGATGCTATCCATGGTTCCTAAGATGAAAGTTCTCTGAAATGAATGGTTAAGTCAATCTTCAGCAATCCTTAGAGTCTCCCCAATAAGGTGGTCGTTGATGCCCACCAATAATTTTCTGCAAAAGACAGGCTGATCTCCTTACAATTACATTGCCATCTGGCCTTAGAAAATCTGCCACAGTGAATTCCATCTGACTCATGCAAGCATGGAAAAGTACACATCAAAACAATGACGATGATCATCATCATGATATATGTATTTATTAATTTATATATGTAGTTATATATATAAGCTATCAAACTTTAATTGATGGATCACTCTCTATATCTAATCCTTTCGATACCAGCCTGCTTGAGACTACCTGTGGTTCTTTGGTACAAACTTCTTATTTTAAAATGGTCTCAATTAAAACATTCCATTAAAATTTCATTTTAATTTATGTACCAAACACCAGCTTATAAATTGCAAGGATTTTTTACAAAATTCTTCATAATTTTCAAAATTAAAACAGAGATAGAGAATCTCTGTAGAAATGTGGTATCAAGAGGACTGAAGTAGACTATATCACATTTAATTTTGCAAAGGAAAGGTTGATAGTGACTTCAAAGAATCACCAGTTGTTAGCTCCATCAGATTGTCTGGCAAAGCCAACAACAATCTGTGAAACTTTGAGGTCACAGTCAACCTTTTGCTTGTAAAATATACATATCTCTTTTATCATTTACTTGCATCAGTTACTGGACTGTAGCCATTTTAGGACACCAAGTTAAAGGGTTTAGTCAAACAAATTGTTATTTTTTTTTTAAGCCTGATGTTTATTCTATCAAATCCATTTGCTGAATCACTAAGTTACAAAGATGTAAGCAAACCAGCATCATTTGTTAAGGAGTGGTGATAGACAAATGTACAAACACACACACACATGATTGGACTTCCGCACAATTTCCAGCTACCAAATTCACTCAAAAAGGCATTGGTCACCCCTGGTCTATTGTAGAAGACACATGCCCAAGTTGCCACACTGTAAAATTGAACCCGAAACTACATGATC
Source organism: Octopus sinensis (assembly GCF_006345805.1). NCBI lineage: Eukaryota > Metazoa > Mollusca > Cephalopoda > Octopoda > Octopodidae > Octopus > Octopus sinensis. Next base: position 27,049,005 of record NC_043005.1, read on the forward strand.
ACAAAGCAGACTTCATAACCACACAGCCATGTCTACACCTAATATATCTATATACATACATATCATCATCATCATCATCATCGTCCGTTTTCTATACTGGCATGGGTTGGAAGGTTTGACTGAGGTCTGGCAAGCCAGCGGCTGCACCAGACTCCGATCTGATCTGGCAATGTTTCTACAGCTGGATGCCCTTCCTAATGCCAACCACTCCAAGGCCAGTCAAGCTGTCTTGGCATTGATCATGTTTGGATGGTGCTTTTTATGTGTCACTGGCATGGGAGCCAGTCAGGGGCCACTGGCATCACCCACGTTTAGATGATGCTTATATATATATATAATATGTGTGTGTGGTTGCGTGTGTATATATATATATATATATATATGTATGTATGTATGTATCTAAGTTGACCTCAGCAGAATTTGAACTCAGAACATAGTGACAGGTGAAATACCACTAAGCATTTCATCCAGCATGCTAACGATTCTGCTAGCTTGCCACCTTAGCAATAATAATGATACCAGGTGAGGGGGGTACTGTTTGTCAAGTCCCTGTCTAAGATCCTCATTGTGACTTGACAAACAGTACAAACTCCTGGTAGATGCAATATCTTCAATCAACAACCTCATGATATTGTATACTCTGTGATACTCTTTTTTTTCTCTTTTTTTTTACTCTTTTACTTGTTTCAGTCATTTGCCTGCGGCCATGCTGGAGCAACGCCTTTAATCGGGCAACTTGACCCCGGGACTTATTCTTTTTGTAAGCCCAGTACTTATTCTATCGGTCTCTTTTGCCGAACACAGACACACAACACACACATGCATATATATATATATATATATATATTATATATATATATATATACACGACAGGCTTCTTTCAGTTTCCGTCTACCAAATCCACTCACAGGGCTTTGGTCGGCCCGAGGCTATAGTAGAAGACACTTGCCCAAAGTGCCACGCAGTGGGACTGAACCCAGAACCATGTGGTTGGTAAACAAGCTACTTACCACACAGCCACTCTTGCGCCTATGTCTACAATAATGATAATAATAATAATAATAATAATGATGGTGATGATGATAATGATAACAGTAATAATAATAACCTAATTAAGGCGGTGAGCTGGCAGAAATGTTAGCACACCAGGCGAAATGCTTAACAGTATTTCATCTGTCTTTACATTCTGAGTACAAATTCCACTAAGGTCGACTTTGCTTTTCATCCTTTTGGAGTCAATAAATTAAGTACCTGTTGCATACTGGGATCAATCTAATTGACTGGCCCCCTTCCCCAAAATTTGGGGCTTTGTGCCTAGAGTAGAAAAGAGTAACGACCTAATTATAAATTTATATTTACCTTTATATTCATTTATTCTAAAAGTAGAAATCTTTTAATTACTTTTTAAATAAATTTTTTTTATTACCCTTCCCCTAATTCCCACCCCATCCTCAATCCACTCCAAGAGAGTTGTTAAGTTTTTTACAAGGGTTTCTTGAAAAAGGATCAGAAAATCTTTGTTTGAAATTCATAGCTTTTTATAACTCATATATTTTATTTGAACTGCTTTGTATACCATATATGAGGGTGGGATATGGATTATCTTGCGGTGGCTGGGGGATGGTATGGTGTGGTTTTTGTTTGGAAATTGTGTGTTTGGGGGCATGTCAGTTGTGGTTATGATTGTGCTGTACATTTGTGTATGGTAATGTAGAATGCACCATTTTTCTAGACTGATTGCATGTGAAAGATGATTGCATCCTTTCTAATAAGTTTCAACTTTGCCAGTATCATCGCTACCCACTAATACCCTCCTCTGCTCCATCAAACTGACGCACTGCATCAGTGCTGCAGGGATTCAGCGGTTAAGTAAAGTTGACAATGATAGATTGATAAGTAAATAAACAGATAGATAGACAGACAGACATACAAATATAGAAAGATAGATAGATAGATAGACAGACCTAAATAGATAGGTAGACAGACATAGATAGATAGGTAGATAGGTAGATAGATAGATAGATAGGTAGATAAATAGATAGATAGATAGACAGACAGACAGACCTAGATAGATAGGTAGACAGATATAAATAGATAGATAGATAGATAGATAGACAGACAGGGATAGGTAGACAGATATAGATAAACAGATAGATACAGACAGACAGATAGATAGATAGATAGATAGATAGACAGATAGGCAGACAGACAGACAGACAGACAAACAGACAGACAGATGGATGATAGATAGACATGGATGGATGGATTGTTAATCTATATTTATATTCTGCTCACTAAATCACATAGGTCAGACTAATATAATCCAACAGTCTTATAGATTAGATTAATGTGACCCAACACAATCAAGGAGGTCAATTAGATCAGCATTTTGTCTGATTCTGAGCTATTTCTACCATTCACTACCATTATTATTGATTCAGCAAACCAATGATCAAACGTGTTCTAACCATGACCACCCCCTTTCCTTTTTTTAGAGTTTGATTTAGCGGTTTGGCTAGTATTTCTAGCAACCATGTAGATCCTACTTTTTTGCATTATAATAACTAAATAATTGTTGTTGCAAATCCAATAATATATGATTGAGTGCATTCCAGCCATGACCATCCTGTCTTTTGTTTAGGCATAATGTATCTTGGGGTACATTATCCACTGTTATTTTCAGTTATGATACAACATACTCCACACTATATAGTGTGCTTAGAAACACACTGTTGTCACCCTATGTCAGCTCTGATCAAATATACTCATGATTAAAAAGAATCCAACCATGACCATCATGTTTTAATTTGTTTTTGTGTTCTAACTTTATATTATTCAATTTGTATTTTTATTTTATTTTTGGAGAAATATTATGAGTAAGACTTGTCTGTTATTTCTAGCAGATTGAGTGACTGTACAGAGGTTTCCTTGTAACCAGTCCATTACATGGTATTTAAGTAATAAGGGCCAACATAAATGCCCTTTTATCTCCTACACAAGCTTAAACAGTGGTTGCGTGGTAAGAAGCTTGCTTCCCAACCACATGATTCCGGGTTCAGTCCCACTGTGTGTCACCTTTGGCAAGTGTCTTCTACTATAGCCTTGGGCTGACCAAAACCTTGTGAGTGGATTTCGTTGATGGAAACTGAAAGAAGCCTGTCGTATGTGTGTGTGTGTTTGTCCCCCCACCCATCGCTTGTCAATTGGTGTTGGTTTGTTTACGTCCCCATAACTTAACAGTTCAGAAAAGCGACCAATAGAATAATACAATAAGTACCAAGCTTACAAGGAATAAGTCCTGGGGTTGATTTGCTCGACTAAAGGCAGTGCTCCAGCATGGCCACAATCAAATAACTGAAACAAATAAAAGAATAAAAGAATATATATATATGTATATATCATCATCATCATCATCGTTTAACGTCCGCTTTCCATGCTAGCATGGGTTGGACGGTTCAACTGGGGTCTGGGAAGCCCGAAGGCTGCACCAGGCCAGTCAGATGTGGCAGTGTTTCTACAGCTGGATGCCCTTCCTAACGCCAACCACTCCGAGAGTGTAGTGGGTGATTTTATGTGCCACCGACACAGGTGCCAGACGAGGCTGGCAGACGGCCACGCTCGGATGGTGTTTTTTATGTGCCCCGACACAGGTGCCAGACGAGGCTGGCAGACGACCACGCTCGGATGGTGTTTTTTATGTGCCACCGACACAGGTGCCAGAACGAGGCTGGCAGACGGCCACGCTCGGATGGGTTTTTTATGTGCCACCGACACAGGTGCCAGACGAGGCTGGCAGACGGCCACGCTCGGATGGTTTTCTTATGTGTCACCGACACAGGTGCTAGACGAGGCTGGCGGACGGCCACGCTCGGATGGTGTTTGTTACGTGCCCTCAGCACGGAGGCCAGTCATTGCGGTACTGGCTACGGTCACGTTCGGATGGTTTTCTTATGTGCCACCGCACTGGTACCACAAGGATACAAATTCCATTGATGTTCATCTATTTTGATTTGGTTCGATTTGATTTGATACGATTCGATTCTCACTTGCCTCAACAGGTCTTCACAAGTGTCACAAGAAGGAAGGTATGCACAGGTGGACTGACTACGTCCCAGGTAGGGGCCACGGATTATGGCTTCACTAGTCTTGCCGGGTCTTCTCACGCACAGCATACTTCCATAGGTCTCGGTCTCTAGTCATTTCCATGGTGAGACCTAACGTCCGAAGGTCGTGCTTCACCACCTCGTCCAGGTTTTCCTGGGTCTACCTCTTCCACGGGTTCCCTCAACTGCTAGGGATTGGCACTTTCTCACACACCTCTCTTCATCCATTCTCGCCACATGACCATACCAGCGCAATCGTCTCTCTTGCACACAACAACTGGTGCTTCTTAGGTACAACATTTCTCTCAAGGTACTAACGCTCTGTCGAGTAAGTACACTGACATTACACATCCATCGGAGCATACTGGCTTCGTTCCTCACGAGCTTACGCATGTCCTCAGCTGTCACGGCCCATGTTTCTCTGCCATGTAGCATAGCTGTTCGTACACATGCATCATACAGTCTGCCTTTTACTCTGAGCGAGAGGCCTTTAGTCACCAGCAGAGGTAAGAGCTCCCTAAACTTTGCCCAGGCTATTCTTATTCTAGCAGTTACACTTTCAGCGCACCCACCCCCACTACTGACTTGGTCACCTAGATAGCGGAAACTATCAACTACTTCTAGTTTTTCCCCCCGGAAAGTGACAGAAGTTGTTTTCTGCAGATTTTCGGAGGTCAGTGCTCCAGAGCACCTGCCACATACAAAACTATATCTATATATAAATCTATATATGTGTGTGTGTATATATATATGGATATACATATATATATATATATATATATATATATATATATATAAGCATGGGTTGGGCAGTAAGAAAGGCGTTTCCATGCCGGAAATCGAACCCAGGTCGCCTGAGTGAAAGCCTGCAAGCATGGAAAACGGACGTTAAACGATGATGATGATGATATGTATATATAAGCATATATATATATATATATGTGCATATATATACATATATATATAGATATGTATATATACATATAAACATACATATATATGTTTGTATACATATATTTATATACATATTAATATACATACATGTGTGTGTGTATATATATATATATATATATAATATTTTCAACATTCCATGCATGTACCAATTATTGTTCTGTCCTCAACACCCACCCACCTACCCCCACCCACCCTCCAATCTGTTATGATATTCCTTGTTATTCTCTCATTCATCATTAAAATATCGTCATGAATGAGGTCTTCGTTTTTGTCTCTTTATTCTTCAGAAATACACAAAAAAGCCAAAATTATTCCATCATACAACAAAACCTTCATGTTTTATCATCATTATTATCTCTTTTATTGCGCGTTTTAGTTTCCAATTTTTCTTCTTTTTTTCTATCATTTTGGTTCTGGCTTTCTTCTTTGTTTTGTTTTTGTTCTCTCTCTCTCTCTCTCTCTCTGTCTCTCTCTCTCTCTCTTTCAAAATATCAAAAGGTATGGCTGATTATTAAAAATCTCTTGATTTGGCAAACACAGAAAGTCAATTTCATTATTCATGTATTTATTTATTTATTTACTAAAAGTCAGATGAATAACTAACTAGCCTCCCTCTGCCTGCCTCCTTCCCTCCCATTATATTACTGGTACTCTTACTTGTTTTGTTAAAACTTCGAATTAGAAAAGAGAAATCGACCCAGGCTGGATATGAACCGAGAATGCAGCAGCAGCAGCAGGACTAAACACCATAGGTACTGCTTCAATTACCCTTCCACATTGCAGGTACATTTGTTCGCGTCATCATCGTCATCACTACTACCACCGCCACCACAATCATCATCACCACCACTATCTTCATCATCAGCACAACCACCATCACCACCACCATTATCATTATCATCATCACCACCACCATCATCATCATCGTCACTACCATCATCATCATCATATTCATCACCACCACCATCATCATTGTCATCATCACCACCACCATTATCATCATCATTGTCACCATCATCATCATCATCATCACCACCATCATCATCATCATCATCATCATTCATAACTTTGGCATTTCCATGGTTGTGTGGTTTGGACAGGTTGGCACCATGGTTCTCCGTCTCAGAGAACATTAGCTTGCTGAATTAATAGGCAACTGAATTTCTTTCAATCAACACATTGCCGGTTCAACTTTTGTCACTGCCTTTTCATTGTGTATGGAAAGTGCATGGTTTAGTGGTTAGGGTGTTGGACTCATGATCATAAGATTGTGGTTTCGATTCCTGGTCTGGGTGATGCATTGTGTCCATGAGCAAAACCCTTCATTTCACATTGCCCCTGTTCACTCAGCTAGCAGAAAAGAGCAACCCTGCGAGGGACTGGCATCCCATCCAGGTGAGTTAATATATATGCAGTGAAACCAAGAAACCAGCCCTTATTAGTCAGCATCACTTGAGAAGGTAACTTTACCATTTTTTGGCCATGGTTTGCTGCCAGTCTCTCAATCATGTGTTATTTCATCCGTGAAGCTCAGCATCTGCCTCAACAAATTCCATCTAATCCATGAAAGCATTAAAGAGTCATCGTTATCATCATCATCATCATTTAATGTCCGTTGTCCATACTGGCATGGGTTGTACAGTTTGACTGGGTTGGCACACTGGAAGGCTGTGCCAAACTCTAGTCGATTTTGCATAGTTTTCTACAGCTGGATGCCCTCCCTAATGCCAACCACCCGGAGAGTGTAATGGGTGCTTTTACATGTCACCGGTATGGGTGCCATTTGAGTGACACTGGGGTGCTTTTATGTGCCACCAGCACAAATTGTATCAAATTAATGAGATAACATGGAGGTGCAAGTTGCCAAATACGAAAACTGGCATATCCATCCATCCATGCCTCCTTCGATCCATTCATCTTCTCTACCCAAAGTCCAAGCAGGAGCAACCCTTGTTAGCCTTTCTGCCTGGATTCTCCAGCATGACCAACTGAAACTATAGATATTATTTATATTGTGGGCATATTTATGCTGGGTCACCTTGAGGAATTCTATCATCCATTTTTTTGTCGAACTGCAAGGTGACAGGGACATAGACACACAAACACACACATGCACATACACGCATATGCACACACACACACACACACAATGAACTTCTTTTAGTTTCCATCTACCAAATCTACTCAGAAGGCTTTGGTCGGCCCAAGGCTATAGTAGAAGACATTTGCCCAAGGTGCTATGCACATGGACTGAACCTGGCTTCATGCGGTTGCGAAACATTTGTATGTGGCAGCCTGAACCATTTATTTATTTATTAGACAGGGAAGAGAACAGATTTGTTTTGATCCACATAAGACTGATGATGATGATGATGATGATGATGATGATGAAGTGAATAAAGCTGCTATCTCCTCAGGGAGAGGTTTATTTTTATATTGAAGTTATCATGGCCATCTGTTCAGCATTCTATTTTCTCATTTTGCTTTGTTTATATTTTTTCTTCCTTTTAAGAAAAGCGTAAGGTAAATTGTTTTGTTAATTGCCAATTAATTAAATACAGTGATGATGATATCCAGTATTAGGATCATCTACTTTAGAAGCTGTCAACTAGAGCTAAACCGGTATGTATTTTTATTAAGTGCTCCAGATTAGAAACTTACTTTATATTAGACAGAAATAACAGATACAGGATGTAAGGGAGTAAGGGCCAAATCTGTGGGGACAACCTCTCTGGTACTTGGAATTACCATAGAAATACTTATAGGCATTAATAATCTTTTATCTGCAGAAGTTCTGATACAAATCGGAAGACGCCTTCAAGCCTGCTTTCACAAATAAAACTATGTTTTATTTTCTTTCTTTTTTTTCTGCTTTGTTTTATGTTTTCTTTCATTGACTGTAGCAATTTAATCATTTTGATACCAACCCACCAGAAACTTCCCCTTTTTCTATGATACAAATTCCCTTTTTAACCCTTTTGTTACCAACCCGGTTGAAACCGGTTCTGGCTCTGAGTACAAATGTTTTGTTTGTATAAGTTTTGAATTAAAATCTTCCACCAAACCTTAGTCACAATTTATGCTCCTGACATTAGCTGAATGATAACTAAGTTATTTTACTAAATTCTTTGTTATATTTAAAATTAATTGAAAGAAACACAGAGCATCTCAACAGAAATATAGTAACAAAAGGGTTAAAATGCATAATAGAGAACCAATTCTTAACCCTTTTGATACCAACCTGGCTAAAACTACTTCTGGCTCTGTTTTACAAATGTCTTTTTTTCATAAGTTTTGAATTAAAATCTTCCACCAAATCTTAGTCACAGTTTATGTTCCTAACACTAGCTGAATGATAACTAAGTTATTTTACTAAATTCTTTGTTATATTTAAAATTAATTGTAATAAACACAGAGTATCTCTAAATAAATATGGTAATAAAAGGTTAAAATAATCTAAATTAAAACTTTCTTTCAAAATTTCACATGTATTTATGTTCTGAATTCCAGTTTTCATAATGACAATTATTTTAATAAATTTTTGTTATTTTCAAAATTAATTGAAACAAGGACAGCATATTTCCATAGAAATATAGTAATGAAGGGGTTAATCCAATGTAAATTAAAACCTTCCTTCATAATTCCATGTTAATTTCTGTTCCAAACACGGGTTTTGTAATGACAAAGTTATTTCAATGAATTCTTCGTTATTTTCAAGATTAACTGAAACAGGCAACATATTTCAACAGAAATCATCATCATCATCATCACCATCATCATCATCATCGTTATCATCATTGTCATCATCATCATCATCATCATCATCATTGTCATCAACACCACCATCATTATCAGCATCATCATCACCATCATCACCACAATCATCACCATCCTCACCACCACCACCACCATCATCATCATCATCATCACCACCACCACTTCAATCGTCATCATCATTTAATGTCTCTTCTTAAATACTGGCTGAGATTGGATACTTCGACATAGACTGATCAGCTGGATGGCTCGCTCTGCCAAGTTCTAATGTCAGCTTTCCCATGGTCCTTACAAACTGGATGCCCTTACTGGTGCCAACCACTTCCCAGAGTGGGTTGGCTGCTTTTCTTGTGGCACCAGCATTGGGGAGGTGACTAAGCACCTGCAAGACCAGACTGCTCAACCAAGTGGGGTATGGTATTCAGGGATATGAAAGGACAAGAGCAGGTGTCACACATGGTACCAAAAGGGTTAAAAGGATTTGGGGATAGAGCAAGCACCAACAACACTCAGGGTTATAAATTTTTTATAATGTTGCTACCTTGATGAGCAGTATTTATGACCAGTTGCTGTGTATCTAAGACTATATTTTAGAGTCCTTCCCTTTTTAAAGATAACAGAATGTAATTTTATGGAGATTTTCCTGCTATTTCTAGCAGATTGAATAGCTGCATAGAGAACCTTAGCTTAATCACAGAATTAGACAATTTCAGAAGGTATCATAAAAAACAAAATGAAAACTTCATAAAATACAATCTATCTAGCCCTTACTTTAGCTTTTATATAACCCTCACACACTGTAAGATCTAATTAACTTTTACATCCCATACAGTCTGCATACCTCCAACAAACTTTAGGGTCTATTTAAACCATATACGCTGTAATCTTTAACATTCTGTGGGTTATTTCTCTATAACTCTTATACATTACTCTCTGTTGATCTACCAGACTGTAGGGCTCTATTAAACCCTACATACTGTAGGCCTCTACACAGTGTGAGGTTTCTCTGTTGACTGCATATTCTGGGATGGCTCTGTCTTCCTTAAATCCTAAGAGTAGAATCTCTGTTGACCCTACACACTCAATGATGTCTCTGTAGCCCCTACACTCGGTTAGGTCTCTCTTTTGCCCCTACAGTACAGTGTTTCTGTCATTAGATAGAGAGATAGAAAGACAGATATTTATACACACACACACATATATATATATAATGATATTAGGAAGTATAACTCCAAACTTACAGGGAAAAATTCAATTTAGTATTAAATCAAATTTCACAATATAAATATATATATATATATATAGAATGGTTGTATACTGTCAATCTAACACGAACGTGACAGTAGGGGGGTACACCACCGCTGTATAGCCCTAGGAAGCATCGACACCTCCTGATGGCTTTGACAAAGCTATCAGGAGGCGTCGATGCTTCCTAGGGCTATACAGCGGTGGTGTACCCCCCTACTGTCACGTTCGTGTTAGATTGACAGTATACAACCATTCTATCGCCCCACCACCGTACATGTCTCTACGAGAGATTTAGAAATTTAGTATTTCTTATATATATATATAAATTAGAGAAAAATCACTATTATGCAATTCAAACAATGA
>NC_043005.1:27066946-27084446 GCF_006345805.1 Octopus sinensis
GAGGTGGTGAAGCACAACCTTCGAACATTAGGCCTCACTGAGGCAGGTACTAGTGACCGAGACCTTTGGAAATATGCTGTGGTTGAGAAGATACAGCAAGCCAAGTGAGACCATAACCCATGGCCTATGCCAGGGGTGTAACCAGCCCACTTATGCATACCTTTCCTTCATTGGACACTAAACTCTGCTTGCGACGACCTGTTGAAGCAAGTGAAATTGGAATCGAAATCGAAATCAGATTCGATGACTGGCATCCGTGCTATTGGAGCACTAAGAGCATCATCTGAGCATGATCATTGCCAGAGCAGCTGACAGTCTTCCATGCCAGTGGCACATAAAAAGCACCATTCGAGCATGATCGTTACCAGTGTTGCCTTACTGGCACTTGTGCTGGCGACATGGGAAAAAAAATATTCAAGTGAGGTCATTGGCAATGCTGCTGGACTGGCTCCTGTGCAGGTGGCACTTAAAAAGCATTATTTGAGCATGGCCGATGCCAGTACCGCTTGACTGACCCTCATGCCGGTGGCATGTAAAAGCACCCACTACACTCTCAGAGTGGTTGGCATTAGGAAGGGCATCCAGCTGTAGAAACTCTGCCAGATCAGATTGGAGCCTGGTGCAGCCATCTGGTTCGCCAGTCCTCAGTCAAATCATCTAACCCATGTTAGCATGGAAAGCGGATGTTAAACGTTGATGATGATAATATATACTCCAGTATATATATATATATATATATATATATAGAGAGAGAGAGAGAGATAGATAGATAGATAGATATAGAGATATGTATATGTATATAGATAGATAGATTTATGTGTGTATGTATGTACTTAGTAGGTACAAAAGTGGGGATGGCCACTATTGTCTAAGGAGATGATGCAAGAGGGAAATTTTCAGCAGGAAATAGTTAATTTTCCATTCATTCTTTACTGATCATCTTAATTGTTGCTGTTACATTAGCAGTGATTGTAACATGGTGGCAGGGGTTGTAGTTGGGTGGTGAAGGTGGTTGTTATTGTAATACTGCTGTGTGTTATTGTGGTGGTGGTGGTAGCAGCAAAAAATAAATGAACTGTTATTAAACAGCTGGGCATAAATGATCCAGATTATAAATAGTCTAAAGAAAAGAAAGCAAGACAGGTTTATAACCAATCCTTCCTATATACATCACATATATATATATATATATATATATATATATACACGTCGATTTCTTAAACTAAAGGTGGTGTTCCAGCATGGCCACAGTTAAATGACTGAAACAAATAAAAGAATAAAAGAATGTGTGTGTATATATATATCATCATCATCATTGTTAAATGTCTGCTTTCCATGCTGGCGTGGGTTGGATGGTTTGACTGGGGACTGGTGAGCTAGATGGCTGTACCAGGCTCCAATCTGATCTGGCAGGGTTTCTACAGCTGGATGCCCTTCCTAACGCCAACCACTCTGAGAGTGTAGTGGGTGGTTTTACTTGCCACCGGCACGTAGGGCCAGTCAGGCAGTACTGGCAACGGCCATCAGCCAGATAGAAGCCTGCACCAGACTTCTGTGGCTGTTTTGGCAGGATTTTTGCAGCTGGATGCCCTTCCTAGCACCAACCACTCAGCAGAGTGGACTTAGTGCTTTTTATGTGGCACAAGCACAGGTGAGGTCAGATTTGGCAAGGTTTTTGCAGCTGGATACCCCTCCAAATGTCAACCACTTTACAGTGTGGACTGGATGTTTTTTAAGTGGCACCTGCACTGACAGGGTCACCAAGTACTTGTAAGGCAAAAAGAAAAATACTTTTTGGGAGGGGAGGGAGCATTGGAGGAGGTGATCTTTTATCAGATGATGAAAGGTTACAGTAAGAGAGAAAAAGAAACAGGTGTTTTGTTGTAGAAGAGGTACAAGGTTTCCCAGCTGGTGGTGGGGGATCAGGAATGAAGACAGAGACAGGTGCACTGCCACAAAGGAAATACATAGTTACCCAACCTGAGAGAAGTGCTAGAGAAGGGGAGAGAGACAGACAGGCAGCAGGATAGAGATGGTGGCAAAGTGCGGGGCATATGCAATGATACAGTGAGGCAAGGCATGGGTGGAAAATGCTGCTCGGAAGCTAGTGGAAGGCAATGATACAATGGCACGTGGCCAAGAGTACAGGATTGGGGTGTAGGAGGTAAGCCTAGTGCATGAAGTGGAAATGTGAGGAAGAGAAGAGATGTAGTTTGGTTTGTTGTGGTAGAGTGTGTGAGAAATGTTCTTGTTAAGTGTGGGTGAGATACACAGCACTTCTAGAACTCAATCTTGCTGACATGGGTGAGTCTTTTCAAGAATTTCATATTGCCAGACATCTTGGTCCATTGTCATTTCCTCCATGAAGTTCAACATCCTGAGATTGGTCCTTACCATTTCATTCCATGTCTTTCTGGGTGTCCCTCTACCACGGGTACCATCTACTTCTATCCATCTACCAAATTCACCCACAAGGCATTGGTTGTCAGAGTTAGTTAGTTAGACAGACAGACAGACTGACTGACTAGCAGATAAATAGGTAGATAGGTAGGTAGGTAGATAGATAGAAAGATAGATAGATAGATAGATAGATGGGTTGGATGGATGGATGGATGGATAGATAGATTGATAGATAGATCATACTTTATGTTATCTTCATTGAAATTGGTTCAGTCTAGGTGGACTATTTTCATATGTAGCACTCAATACAAGATATGAGCGAAGTCTACAACCCAAGTAAGCCATGATAGGATCTGAACCCCAGCCACAAAGAACTGGAATAATTATCGCAATGCATCCAGTGCACTGTTCTTACAGCTGCACCAATCCACCTCTATTTATTGATCCTCTTTTCTCAATCCTTGGAAGAGTGAAATGTAAATTTGACCTTTGCAGGAATTGAACTCAGTACATAAAGAGCCAAAACAAATACTACATAGCATTCTGTCCTTCATGCTGACCGTGTTTCCAATTTACTGCTGATTACTCTCCATGGAGATTTGTTTGTTAGCTGCTACACTAATATGATACTTCAGTTGTGAGCATTTTGTTAGGGGTGGGGTCTGTGTGTATATATCTGTCACCATGGAGTTTAAGAGTCTGTTTTAAGGATTGCAATGTACTGTCAATTGCTTATCAAACAGTTATTGTGTAAATGTTCATTGTCTTACTGAGAGCATTTTGATTCATTAACGGTAATTTGTAATTGCATTGGTGTGGCCGGTTTCATAATCGTTTAATACAACCATCTTGACTATTCATCATAGCTGTCGTCATCATCATAGTCACCATCATCATCATTGTCCATATCAGCTTCATCATAGTTGTTAGGATTGTCGTTGTTATCATCATTGCCATCATCACTACCTTCATCATCACATCAATACAAGTTGTTTTCCAAAGTGACACGAATCACATGAGTTTGTAGTAAATCCTTTCCCTATTCCTCTCAGTCTGATGTCATCTCATCTGTGAATTCCAACATGATCACTGCATCTCATCTCTTCCTTGCTCTTCTTCTGCCAAAGCGGGCCCCTCCTCCACTGGCATCACACAGTATTTTGCCATTCAGCAGCTGTCTGCCATTTCCTTACAAGACAAGCACAGTCATCTCTCCTATACAATCAATAGCTGCTTATTTATTCATACTGTTTTGAATTCAGAATTTAACTGGTGTGGCTATATATCTTTAAAATGACATTGTAGGGTAGGTGTGAAAGGTTGGATCCAACCAGATATAACATAAATCAGGTGGAATATTTAGGTCAGATATCATCATCATCATCATCATCATTTAGCATCCGCTTTCCATGCTAGCATGGGTTGGACGGTTCAACTGGGGTCTGTGAAGCCAGAAGGCTGCATCAGGCCCAGTCTGATCTGGCAGTGTTTCTACGGCTGGATGCCCTTCCTAACGCCAACCATTCCGTGAGTGTAGTGGGTGCTTTTTACATGCCACCCGCACAGGTGCCAAACGGAGCTGGCAAATGGCCACGGACAGATGGTTCTTTTTATGTGCCACCGTCACGGGGGCCAGGCGAGACTAGCAACGGCCACGGACGGATGGTGGTTTTACGTGCCACTGGCACGGGGGCCAGGCGAGGCTGGCAACGGCCACGAACAGATGGTGCTACGGGGGCCAGGCAAGGCTGGCAACGGACACAAACGGATGGTGCTTTTACGTGCCACCAGCACGGAGGCCAGTCGGGGCGGCGCTGGCAACGGCCACGATCGGATGGTTCGCTTACTTGTCACCAGCACTGGTACCACAGCTGCAATTTCCATTGATGTTGATCGACTTCGATTTTGGTTCTGCTTTCTGATTAAATACTAAAGGGTTAAGGCTCATCTATAATTGTATGCTTTGCCCTTCATCTGGTGGACCGTTCTCTCTCATCTATGCTTCATCATGTTTTGCCTTGTATAAGTTTTGATCAAGGGAGTTGGAACCCATGAGGTTTGCAAGCCCTCCATTAGCCTTATTAGTAATTTCTGTAAATATTTTCTCTACTACAACTCTTGTCCTCACCTGCTTATTTAGAGAAGAGTTTCTACTGACATTTTAAGTATAAGTTTCATTAACTGCTATGCAATTAACCAGTACTGACAAATTCATCATCGTCATCATCATCATCATCATCATCATTGTTTTAACATCCACTTTTCCATGCTTGACTGGTTTGGACAAATTATTAGGGTTGATTTGTCTACAGTTGAATGTCCTCCCTGTCACCAAGCCTCACCTGTTTTCAAGCAAGATAATATTTCTCCAAGGTCAGACACTTTTTACATGTCATTATCTAGTATTATTAACTTCTTTGTAATAAACCAGTACTGTTAACTTGTGAGACCTCAGTAGTACAGTTAGGTCAGACTATCATATTTGGGCAGATGTTCTGACCCCGACATGATGTTGGGAGACTGTGTGGGATTGCTTTAGTGGAGTTGGATAGTAGGCCCTGGTGGTATTCATTACAGCTCTCAGCTCTCTGAGTTCAAATCTCACTGAGTCAACTTTGCTTTCCATTCTCCTCTCAGGGCAGATAAATTTAGTACCAGTTCAGGGCTGTGAATTGCACCATTGCACTGTTAAAGCAAAGGTTGTTAGTCTTTTCTAACCCATCACCCCTTTCACTGAATGGCATTTCACAAACATACTTCCCTGTGTTTTGCCAAAAAAAAATAATACATGAATAAACAGCAGATTATCCTCATGAAACAGAAGCTAATTTTCCCCAGTTGTTTATTATCCATATTATCTTATTTTAATCCCTTCCATTATGTTCCTCCATTTAGATATTTCCATGGACTGATGTAAATGTCCTTCTCATATTCTAATCCTGACAAAGCTGTTTTTGAAAATGTGTCTAAAATTATTAGTAGTCCTGGTTTAAATATTTTATTTCTAATAAATAGAGGGGATTAAAGGATAAAAGTCTCCTCTAATCCTCTTTAAACATACAGCATGACCCACAGTACCCCTTTGACATTCGCTGGAGACATTGCTAGTGTCATGGTGAGAGTACGACACCCTCTGACGAGAGTAGACGGAACCACTACATAGAAATAGTAGCAGTCTGATGTAGTCAGCAGTTTGTAGTTTGGTCTTTGAAGTCTAGGTTCAGTTCGAGTTAGTGCGTTGGAAATATTCTTTTCTACTCTAGGCACAAGGCCTGAAGTTTTGGGGGAGGGGGCCAGTCAATTAGATCGACCCCAGTACACAAATGGTACTTAATTTATCGACCCCGAAAGGATGAAAGGCAAAGTCAACCTAGGTGGAATTTGAACTCAGAACAAAAAGACAGATAAAATATCGCTAAGCATTTCGCGGCCAGTCGATTAGATTGACCTCAGTATGCAACTGGTACTTAATTTATCAACCCCGAAAGGATGGAAGGCAAAGTTGACCTCAGCAGAATTTGAACTCAGAACCTAAAGACAGACGAAATACCACTAAGCATTTCGCACAGAGTGCTAACGTTTCTGCCAGCTCACCCACTTAGTGTGTCGGAAATATTAATTGTTGGTTCGTTACATGTTTGTTATTGCTGCTGTTTCTATTTTGTATTGTTATAGCACTGTTACAGCGTATTCTTTATTTATTGTTAACAGTATCAACCGTACTACAATATTGGAGGCGTAAGGATATAACAGCCAACTAGCTTAGGAATCAGTGTGTTTGAGCACTGGAAGAGATACATTACAGTGTCTTTGAGTTCAAATTTCCACCTGGACACCTTTGGTTAGGGCTGATCACCTGGTCATGGAAACACTCTGTCCAATACGCACGATTGGTCAGCATGTACAGGTAGGCCTACAACAACCAGCTGTAGGTAAGCTGGCAATGGCATAGTGAAGTTTCACCCTACAGTGATTAAATGGAGTAGAATGTTGAGTAGAATGTTGATGTTCTCAATAAGTTACTACATAAGAGCTCGCCATTATGAGCAAGGAAGATATATTCACCTGCTCGTGAATATCCCTGCTTGTGTGTGTGTGTGTGTGTGTGTGTGTGTGTGTGTGTGATGAATTAAACTGAGAGAGAATGACTGCTGTACACACTTTCATCCCTGTACATTTCATTCATTCATTTATTTTTACATTTGTTTTTCCATGCTGGTATGGGTTAGCCAAATATTATTGAGGCATTGTTTTGCAGTTGGACGCCCTTTCTGTCACTAACCCGGACTTGTTTTCCAAAGTAAGAGCTCCCTTATTCCACATGTCTTTGAAGTTGCGAAGTGAGTGAATAATTTGTTGACAGAAGTGATAACACTGCTCATAGCTCACAAGATTCTTAGACCACAAAGATAAATACATTTGCATGCACACACAAACACACAAAACAGTCTTCCTTCAGTTTCTGTCTACTAAATTCACTTACAAGGCTTTAGTCAGTCTAGGGTTAAAATACAAGGACAAATGTCTTAGGTGCCATGTAGTGGAACTGAACCCAAAACCCCATGGTTGGGAAAGTGAACTTCCTAACCACACTGCCATGCCTGAGACTATGATTAAAACCAAAGTCTGGGTCCAGTACCAGGTCAGTTTGTGATTGGGCAGGGATAAATCTCAGAGCTGGAGTGACTCCTTCTGGACCATGGGCAGAATTGAAGTTATTACAACCAGCTAATGCAACGTTTTGTTAATTATTATTGCTTAATCCCAAATTAACTGTGATTTATCAAACATGATCAAAGACATTCCAGTCATAACCACCTTGTCGTTTTTATTATATTTAGGTCTAGATACAGGCATGGCAATGTGGTTAAGAAGTTTGCTTCCCAGTCACAAGGCTTTGAATCCAGTCCCATGGAGTGGTCCCTTGGACAAGTGTATTCTACTATAGCCCTAAGCTCACCAAAACTGTGTGAGTGGATTTGATAGATGGAAACTGAAAGAAGACCATCATGTTTATGTGTAAGAGAGAGAGGGAGTGTTTGTGTTTCCTTGTCTTGACATCATGTGCAACTGGGATGTTTTTTTTTGTTTCCAGTATTATGTGAAAACAGCTCTGGCTATGAGGAAATATTAGCTTGCTTGGAAACAGCTGAGTGTTGGCAACAGGGAGAGCATCCTAGGTGTAGAAAATTTGTTTCAGATAAACTAAATCTGACCCCTGCACACATGGAAAGGGGAACATTAAAACAATCCCAATTATGACGGTGATGACTCTATTGTCCAGTGTGTCCATTTTCAAGATAGTAGGATGTGTGAGAAAGAGGTTTAGCTGCTATTTCTTGCAGTTGAATGACCATTCATGTCAAGGCACTTTTGTGATGGTCAATAGTGATACTACTATTTATGGCATTGTTACTTCCTGTGATACCTTTTACAGCTATGTTGACTGAGGCAAATGACAATTAAGCATGTGACCTACCTATAAATTACAGTACCATTAGCTTGATGTGAACTCTTCTCCTAGCTGGTGGCACTCCTACCTTATCCACTCAGCCATCATATATCTCCAATTGATAAATAATGATAGAACTTCAATCTCTCTTTGTCACACACACATACACTCACACATTTCCTTATAAAGGCATTATAAGGAAAGAGGCTGTGACTCACAAGATAGACATATTCACTTGACATCAGTTATATTGGAATATTAAAACTGTACACAGCTTATATATTGTGTATGTGTGGGGACACACACACACACATGTAAACCTAACCCTAGCTCTTATTTGAACAGATATAAAATGTATAATTAATTCAAATGGGCAAAATTGTTTTTTTTTTAATTTAGTAGCTTACTCTTTTACTCTCCCTTTTACTCTTTTACTTGTTTCAGTCATTTAGACTGTGGCCATGCTGGAGCACCGCCTTTAGCCGAGCAAATGACCCCAGGACTTATTCTTTGTAAGCCTAGTAGTTATTCTATCGGTCTCTTTTGCCGAACCACTGAGTTACGGTGACGTAAACACACCAGCATCAGTTGTCAAGTGATGTTGGGGGGACAAACACAGATACACAAACATATATACACACACACATATATATATACATACATATATACGATGGGCTTCTTTCAGTTTCCGTCTACCAAATCCACTCACAAGGCTTTGGTCAGCCCGAGGCTATAGTAGAAGATACTTGCCCAAGGTGCCACGCAGTGGGACTGAACCCGGAACCATGTGGTTGGTAAACAAGCTACTTACCACATAGCCACTCCTACGCCTAGCTTGTTCTAGTTTTGTATTTTTAAAATGAAATGACTTCCAGTTATGGACAAAGACCAAAGTACACACTTTGTACACACATACATGAACACATATGCATATAGGTACTACAGGTATGCTTAGTCACAGTGGTGAGGTGTTTGTAAATTGTGTGTGTATGTGTGTGTAAATATGGTTATTGTAAAAGATTCAGTTATCTCTTTCTTCTGCTGTCTATCTCTGTTTCTCAATTTACATTTTAATTACACACTCCAATACACCCAAGAGAGTATATAAATCTCTCTCTCTCTCTCTCTCTCTCTCTCTCTCTTCCCTCTCTCTCTCATTGTGTATGTAACTCAAATATATTCCCTCATCCTTGCTCCTGCAGAACTAACTTCCTTCATAAGTTCAAAGGAAGGTGAGGTCCCTATTTGCCATTGTATATGTATCAGTCCATGCATGACTGTGAATAGAAGACAGAAGAAGAATAGAAGAATAGTGGGAAGTGGGGGGCCAGAAGGGGTCAGTGGTCTTATTAAGGCCACATCCTCTTCCTTGCTTTTATTTCGATTTTGTTTTTCTTTCTGTAATCTCCCCAGGAGTATTTTTTTCTTGCATGCATTATTTTGGACAGGAAGAAGGGGAAGTATGAGGGGGCTGCTACATTCTTGTATTCTTTCAGTTTCAGTGGTAGGACTGCAGCCATACTGGAGCACCACTTCATTTATTTTCTTTAATGTTTTGTTGTTGCTTTAGGGCTGATTTTCCCTAAATGTTCTTCAAATGGTTCCCTGGTCTGGTATCATCATTAGGTGTGTGTCCAATCTTTGTCTAAAGGTTTCTGTAGCACTCCCTCTTATCACACCCCCTCAGACACAAGCATTGTTTCTGAACCACATCCATGCTATTCATGTACATGTGGGTGAATATATGGCACAATAAAATGCACCAAGTAAAAACTTAGATATGTTTCGACCAAAGATTGGTCTAGGCTATATCTAACTTAATAGCACCACCTGATATACACTTTAAATTGATTAGCATAAGGAAAATCATCTGGTTGTAAAAAAATTCTATTTGCAGCTACAATGGCTGGGTTCTTTCCTCTATTGTGGTGTGTGCCAGATAACAGAAGTTTGCAATGAGTGACAAACTGCTGAGACCTGTCCAAACCATACCCAGCATAAATATGATGGTGGTGGTGAAAACGATGATGATTCACAATGTCCCTGCTAAAGCAAGTATATCATCATCAACATCACCATTCTAACACTCACTTTTCCATGAATTTGTTGAGATAGATTTTTTTTTTATTGTTGGATGCTCTTCCTGTCATAAACCCTTACTTGTTTTTAAGGAATGTTACATTTCCCCATGGTTGGACATGTTTTCTCATTATTGGAAACAAGAGACTTCGCTTGTATAATGGTGCTGTTTGTTTACGGCTGTCACACTTTGTCAAGGTGAGGGGACATAAAAACATATATACATGCAAACTCACATTTACATACACACACACACGTGTCTATGTATGTCTGTATGTATGCATGTATATATATATATATATATATATATATATATTATATATATATATATATACACACACACACACACATATATATGTGCATATATATTTATATGTATGTATGTATATGTGTGTGTGTGTGTGTGTGTGTATGTATATATATATATATATATATATATATATATATACCGATGCCAGTGCTGCCTGAGTGTGCTGGTGGCATGTAAAAGCACCCACTACACTCTTGGAGTAGTTAGCATTTGGAAGGGCATCCAGCTGTTGAAACCATGCCAAATCAGATTGGAGCCTGGTGCAGCCTCCCAGCTTGCCAGTTCTCAGGCAAACCGTCCAACCCATGCCACGTGGAAAGCGGATGTTAAACAACAACAATGATGATGATGATGATGTTGATATATAATGTGTGTTTGTGTAGATGTGTGTGGTCATATAAAATGTGATTTTGAAAAATCAATATACATGTAAAAGTAAACTAATTAAAATTCAATGAATAAATAAATAAATTAATTAATTAATTAATTAATGAAAGTGGTGATACAATTCAATCATATTAACTAAATGTATCTTTCCTTGCTGAAGAACCCTGCTTGAGACAAGAACCTTTGTCCCCTTCATCACAGCAAATTAATTTATGCCGTTTTATAAATATTTGATACTTATACTTACCATGGTTTCAATGGGATGTAATTGTGATCATCAGTAAACGTAAACTAAAAGCATTCTCGACTTACCACCTATCAGCTCAGCTCATCCATTATTTCTTCCCCTTTATGTAGCATTATTATTATTATTATTATTCTACATTTTTAATATACATTTCCTATCAAAATCCTACAATTTGAAAGTGTCTAAGTTACTCATTGAGCATGTGTGTGAAGGAATGTGCATATGTTGATGTATGAGTATGGCTATGTGTCTATGTGTACAATTATATTTATGTTTTTGTATGTGCTCCTATTCATGTATGTAGGAAAGCATCGAACTGGGAACATGAAGACAAGATGTCATGTTGGAAAATTTTTGCCATCTTTTTATTTTTTATTTATATTGTTCTTAGCAACTATACTTAAAAAGCAGAAATGTATTATACACCCAAATGCTTCCATGAGATTTTTTCATGGAAGAAGTTACATGTCCCGGTTGTACTTTAATATTCTTTTCTACTCTAGGCAGAAGGCCCAAAATTTTTGGGGAGGGAGCCAGTCGATTAGATTGAACCCTAGTATGCTACTGGTACTTAATTTATTGACCCCGAAAAGATGAAAGGCAAATTTGAACTCAGAACATAAAGACAGACGAAATATCACTAAGCATTTCGCCTGGCATGATAACATTTCTGCCAGCTCGTTGCCTTAAACCATGTGTATATTCTTTTCTGTTCCACTCTCGACACAAGGCCCAAAATTTTTGTGGGGTGGGGCCAGTCATTTAGATCAACCCCAAAAGGATGAAAGGCAAAGTCGATCTTGCCACAATTTGAACTCAGAACATAAAGACAGATGAAATACTGCTAAGCATTTCACCCAGCGTGCTAACATTTCTGACAGCCTGCTGCCTTGTTGGACTTTAATATTGACTGCTGTCACCCCCGCTTGAGGGCATCTTGGGCAAATGTCTTCCACTATAGCCCCAAGTGAACCAAAAGCCTAGGGAGTGGATTTGGTAGACAGAAAATTAAAGAAGTGTGTGTGTGTCCTTGTCCTGACATAGTGAAATAGTGGTAAATGAGTGTTGGTATCATACAAGCACTGTCATTCATTTCCAAAATTCTGCAAAAACGTCTGGCCAGAAGGAAATGTTACCTTGCTTGGAAACAAGTAAAGGTTGGTGACAGGAAGGACATCCAGCCATAGAATATCAGCCTCAATAAACTCCATCCAACCCATACAAGCATGAACATGTGGACATTAAGAAAAAGATGATGATGACGATGACGACGATTACAATATACATCATGTAAGACATGAGCACAAACTTAAAACAAACAAAAAAAAAAAACAATAAGTCCCCTCAAAGGACTTGTTAGCAAGCTGTCACTATTCCAGTTTCAAATCTCACTAGAAAACGTATAAAACAATCACTCCCCTCTTCCCTTACCTTGCCCCTACAAAGAAACAAATATCAATCATCTTTAATTTACAAAATGCTTCAAAGTCCGGGAAGCCAATCCTAAATGTCGTGAGTCAGTGGAGAATGAGTCACCTAGCAAAGCCTGTCAGTACATAAATCTTTCTGGTTCATTAAAACAGGGAGGAGAAACATAATGTTATGTTAGTATAATTCGATGTATCAGTATGACTGTTGTAATGTGCAGTAAGAAAAAGGACTCAATGATGCAGAAATGAGGATAAATGAGAGCTGTTTATTGTCTTCTTAGACTACATGACCAGTTGTTATTGTTCTGAGGAGATGAAACAGAAAGAATTGTAACGGCTGGTCATGTTGTAAAGGAGATTTTCGACTCCTATAATCCTTACACATACACACACACACACACACACACTCACTCTCTCTCTCTCTCTCTCTCTCTCTCTCTCTCTCTCTCTCTCTCTCTCTCTCTCTCTCTCTCTATTCCTCCTTCTCCACATGTGTATGTGTGTAAAACTGACCAATCAAAACCTGTCACTATCAGGAAATACACGATTCATCAACAAAATTATATATGCATACATAGATGAGTGTGTATGTGTGTATTTATGTATATCATCATCATCATTGTCATCATCATCATAGTCATCATCATCATTGTCATCATCATCATCATCATTTAACTTCTGTTTTCCATGCTGGTATTGCTTGGACAGTTTGACAGGAGCTGGTAAACCAGAGAACTGCACCAGACTCCATTTGTTTGTTTTGGCTGGGTTTCTATGGTCATATGCCCTTCCTAATGCCATCCATGGGTGCTTTATATGTGGCACCAACTATGTATATATATATATATATAATATATATATATATATATATATATATATGTATAGAATTCAGTATCACATCTAACAAGATAAAGTAGAGCCCCAAAATAGACTAGTAACCCTAAAACTCCAAATTGAACTGCGACTAAAATCAAGGATGTTTTAGTTGCATAATGCCTATTGGCTATAGGCAGTTCAGCAATTACCTAAGGGCAGTTCAGCAATTGGCTATGGGCAGTTCAGCAATTGGCTATGGACAGTCCAGCAATTGGCTATAGGCAGTCCATCAGTTGGCTACGGGCACTCCATCAATTGGCTATAAACAGTCCAGTAATTGGCTTAGGCAGTTCAGCAATTGGCTATAGGCAGTCCATTAACTGGCTATAGGCAGTTCATCAATTGGCTATAGGCAGTCCATCAATTGGCTATAGGCAGTTCATCGATAGGCTTAGGCAGTTCATCAATTGGCTATAGGCAGTCCATCAATTGGCTATACAAACATAAAAGGGTAAAATTTGAACAGGCAAAAATCATTGTTATCAGGTTAGATTATGACATTTTCTTCTTTTCAAACATGATGTTACATTAGTTTAGATTAGTGGTTTTCAACCAGGGTCTTTATGGCTCCTGAGGATCCACATAAAATTTCTGGGGGTCAATGTAACAAAGTTGTAAATAGGGTATCCACAATTGTGTATTTTGGTCCCTTGAGAAAAATTTGCTTAAGATGTATGTATTGGTAGGTTTTGCAAGAAACAGCTAAGTTTCTTTCTTCAATATTTTACATAGTTCAACCTACTCAAGTTAATGTTTGGAAGACAAAATAGGAATTTTGTAAGAAATCTATAAAACTAGTTTTTAAACATTGAATGGCTATGGGGGTCCACCAGAGTAAAATAGTAATCAAAGGGCTCCATAGGTGAAAAATGGTTGAGAACACCTGGTATAAATCATAAGAAGGAATGAAGTAAATAAATGTGCAGAAAGTTTCTTACAGCTGTTTCAAGAACAGATGCACAGATGATACATGTTGTGCAAAACAAGGAGTTCATATATCGGTGATCTTTTCCATTATCAGAGGGAGAATGGGAAGTATTATAGAAAGCTTTGACTTACTAATGTAGTTAGGTTTAGAAGAATGCTAAAATGAGAAGAGGAAGGGAAA
This sequence comes from Octopus sinensis, assembly GCF_006345805.1. Lineage (NCBI taxonomy): Eukaryota > Metazoa > Mollusca > Cephalopoda > Octopoda > Octopodidae > Octopus > Octopus sinensis. The sequence continues at coordinate 27,081,236 of NC_043005.1, forward strand.
ATAAGGTCACGATCCCTTGCAAGTGAGATATGGTTATAGTGCATTTTTCAATGCAGATGTGTCTTATCAGGTGACTTTTCAAAAGGTACCTCATTTAATAAACTCAGTTTTGCTTGTTTCAATTATACAGCTTGTTATTATTTGCCTGTTGGTGGTTGCTTGTGTGTTGGTTCTATGTAAAAAGCACTGGTGATTGTGCCATGTGAAAAGTACCCAGTACATTCTGTGAAGTGGTTAGTATGAGGAAGGGCATTCAGCCATAGAAACCATGCTAAAACAGAGCATGGAACCTGGTGTCCAACCCATGCCAGCATGGAAGGCAGACGTTAAATGTTGATGATGATGATATGTGTGTGTGTGCATGTGTATAAAAATATATACAGAGACACACATACACACAGACATGTATATGCCTTACATGCAACAGATCAACAGATTTCTCATGTTTACTTAAATAATAAAAATAACAATAATTTAAATAACCATATCCTGTTTGTAGCCACAAGCTTTTACTAGGATACAGAATATATTAAATACAGGAACAGCAGGCTGTTTATTGTATTACAGTCACACATTGTGATACAGGCACTCCTCTTTCGATTGCCTGTGATGTTTGAACTGTTCTAATTATTTGCATCTCTTTACACTGCTGAAACTGTTTTTCTTCAGGTGTTCACTGACCATTTTTCATTACATTCCTGTCAGCTCACCAAAAGAAAGCTTAGAGTAACTCTTTAGAGACTCATTGTCCATATTTGAAGAGAGTTAGATTTTGAAATAATGTGTGTCTCGAAAAACATACCCAACCAGCAGAGGCAATGAAACTAGCAAACAAAATCAGTCATGTGTGAAGTTATAAAGATCAAAAATGATCAATATCAGTCTGAGGTAAAAGGCATGCGTTGGTCTGCCTTTGCATCACTAAATCAAATGCATTTTGAAACTACAGTGCAGCATGTGAGCTTTATGCATATCTTACATTAGTAGATATGCATATGTGTGTGTTTGTGTTTGTGTGTGTATTAGAAGAATACAGTTGGCACTTTTCTAATATCAAAATATTGAATTTTATGCATTAAATTAGCATTTTTTAATTAATTGGAAACGGTTTACTTTTTCATCATGTAACGTCCGCTTTCCATGCTGGCATGGGTTGAATGGTTTCACTGAGGACTGGCAAGCTAGAAGGATGCACCAGGCTCCAATCTGATCCGAGAAAGTTTGTACAGCTTGATGCCCTTCCTAAAGCCAACCATTTCGAGATTGTAGTGGGTGCTTTTATGTGCCACCAGCACGAAGGCCAGTCAGGCGGTTCTGGCAACGACCACGCTCAAAAGGTGTTTTTTACATGCTACCTGCATGGGAGCCAGTCTGGCAGAGCCCAGTTAGAATTTTCTTCAGGTTGAGTAGCCCATTCTGCTCAAAACGTCCCTGAATATATATAATCGACTGGCCCCCTCCCTAAAAATTTCAGGCCTTGTGCCTAGAGTAGAAAAGCTTATGATTTAGCAGTCCCCTGCCCAACACACACACATACCCACACACTCACTTCCTTGGTGTTTGCTAAATCTAGGCTGGTGCTGCGGCTGTTATAAAATTGCTGAATCATCTTAGTTTTGTTTTTGTTGTTTTATATTTACTGATTCCCCCCGCCCCATCTCTCCCCTTTGGTTTGATTTACTTTCTGTTAATTTAACATTTTTACATCGAAATGTGTTAAGAATGGGTGGGAGAGAAAAATCTAGGAACCCATAAAAATCTTTAATAATGTTAACTGGTGCCACCCAAGATAAGATACAGATTCCCTTATTAGCTGTTGGGTGTCTCCGTCTCCCGGCATCTTTCTGTCTATCTCTCTGTCTCCCTCTCTTATTTACATATATATATATTCTCTATACTCTCTCTTTCTCTCTCTCTCTCTCTCTCACACACTTCCTCACAGTTCAACCCATGCCAGCTTAGTAAAGGTATTATGAAGGTGATGATGATGATCGATAGAGATCTATCAATCATTAACACTGAAACCGATTATCACTATTCTCTCTCTCTCTCTCTCTCTCTCTCCCTATCTACCTCTGTCTCTCCCTCTCTGTCTCTATTTTTAGTGATAATCTATCTGCCTTTGCCTTCTCTCTCTCTTAACCTCTCCCCCTCCCTCCCTCCCTCTCTACCTCTGTCTCTCCCGATCTGTCTCTACTTTTAGTGATAATCTATCTGCCTTTTACATTCTCTCTCTTCCTCACTTTCACTTTTTCCTGCTTTCTCTTTACCTCTACCCACCGCACCCACCCTCCATCCCATCTAACCCATCATGCGATGATACATTGGTTATTTACAATAACCAACTTCCCCAAATATTTTATTTCCTCACCCCACCTCTCTTTCTCTCTCTCTCCATCCTTTTCCTCTTTCATCTCTTTTTATGTCTTCCTGTTTATCAAATCCACCCTGTTTGGTAACTAGGGTAGATATTACCAGGCAACTTACATCATTTTCACATGTCCATATATTTGTTATGTGCCTTTGTTGCATATTTATACATATGTGATGTGGAGGCGCAATGGCCCAGCAGTTAGGGCAGCGGACTTGCGGTCATAGGATCGCGGTTTCGATCCCCAGACCAAGTGTTGTAAGTGTTTGTTGAAGGAAAATGCCTGAAAGCTCCACCAGGCTCCAGTAGGTGTGGTGTAGTGGCGAACCCTGCTGCACTCTTTCACCACAACTTTCTCTCACTCTTTCTTCCTGTTTCTGTTGTACCTGTATTTTTCAAAGGGGCCAGCCTTGTCACATTCTGTGTCACGCTGAATCACCTTGAGAACTACGTTAAGGGTACACGTGTCTGTGAAGTGCTCAGCTACTTGCATGCTAATTTAATGAGCAGGCTGTTCCGTTGATCGGATCAACTGGAACCCTCATCAACGTAACCGATGGAGTGCCGTAGTTGTACATATGTGTTAGTATGTGTGTGTCTATGTACGTATATTTGTGTGTGTATATCATGATCATCATCATCATATATGTATGTATATATGTGTGTGTATGTATATATATGTATATATGTATAAGTATGTATATATATATGCATGTATGTATAAGTATGTATATATATGTATGTATGTATATATATATGCATGTATGCACTTGCATACATGTAGGTGTGTCTGTATAAATGGGTGTGTGCAAGCACAAAAGGCATATTGAAGTGGTTAAG
>NC_043005.1:27089446-27091946 GCF_006345805.1 Octopus sinensis
GATTATGATGATAATAATAATAATAATAATGATGATGATTATGATAATAATAATAATAATAATAATAATAATAATATAATAATAATGATGATGATTATGATAATAATAATAATAATGATGATGATTATGATAATAATAATAATAATAATAATAATAATAATAATGATAACATCGAAAATACCTTAGGAATGAGAACCCAGGTTTGAAATTTCCCCAAGACACCTGATGAAGGCTGGAGAGTATATCAGCCGAAACGTGTTAACAACAAACAAGATGACAAATATCCGTCAAATGTAAATAATGTACATAATTCCTCATCTCTTAAATATAGAACTGTAATATCTTAACCCTTTAGCATTCAGAATGCTCTATCAAATGTCATGCTTATTTATTCATTTTGCACCTTCAAAATTTCAATGATGTAATTGCTTATTTTTAGAATGACATTGTAGGGTAGGTGTGAGAGATTGGATCTGGCCAGTTTAAATGCTAAAGGGTAAAAGGATTTTTTTTGTGGTGGGGGTCAGTTATATCAGCCTATTTTGGATTTTGCAGGATACTTACCTTAATTTCATAAGGAATAAATGTGAAAACTTAAGCAAAGATTTAGACATAACTACAGAATAATATAATACCACAAGGCATTTTCAGGATGTTTCACCATCCCGTGCCAACACAGACAGAGGCTTCCTGACATCTAGATTTATTTCTATATTTCTGATTCACATTGTGTTGCTTTCTAGTTATGTGTTTCCGGGTTCAGTCCCACTGCATGACACCTTGGGCAAGTATCTTCTAATATGATCCCTAGCTGACCAATGCATTATGAATGGATTTAGTCAGCAGAAATGAAGAAACTTCTCATGCATGAATGAATTTGTATTCCCCGCATGTTCACTGGTTTGGAAACAATGGCTTCCTAACAGTAAGAGGCATGGTTAGGTTGTCTGATATCTGACGGACAAGGAGAGTGTTACCTCATCTGGAAATAAGTAAGTGTTGGTGACAGGAAGAACGTCCAGCTGTAGAAAAGCTCGGCCTCGATGTATTCTTGTCTGACCCATGCAAGCTTAAAAAAGTAGACTTTAAAAATTTATATATATATATATATATATATATATATATATATATATATATATACCTGCATACATATCTATATATGTGTACACTATTGAAAGAAAGATATGACACTGTGATTTTGTCTGAGGGAAAAGCTCTTCATAGACATATTGTGTTAAAACCACAATATATACACTGGAGCCAGATGCCCATCTTCTCAGCAGTGACTCAAAAATAACAGACACATTTCAGCCTTCTTAGGTATTGTCAATGACTTGTACACACTTGTCATATGTCAATTGCTTAAATAAAATTCAACCCCTCTCCATAAAGGAAACTGAATAAAATAGTCACTGATATTGGTGGAAGCTTGCTGGGCTGTAACAAACTCAGTGTATGCATTTGACACAGTATTAAATCAAAATTACTATTTGTGTATCATAAAAGTAAGTATACAGTTGCTTAAGATGAGAATGGAATATGCTTTTCATTTCTTATCCTAAAAAGGAAATAGAGAAATGAAAAAAACATTCCATTCATATTAAGTAACTGTATACCAACTTTTGCCCAACTTTTCAGTTATATACACCATTGAAAGTTATGACGCTGTGAAATTTGTCTAAGCAAAATCTTCTCATAAATATGCTGTGTTAAAAATATAAAATGTACATGAGAGCGAGGCACTTGTCATCTCAGTTGGGATGACAATGCCAGACATGTCTCAGTTTTTGTGGACATTTATTGCGTACAAATAAACACAGAGACTCACTTGTTGTTTGTTTTTGTTGTTGTTCTCATTGTTGTTGACAGCATTGTTACTGTTCATAGCAACAGGTCACTCCTGATCCAGTGAGATTCAACTTTTATTTCTAGCAGGCCATATGACCACATAGAGACCACAATGCATAATGCAGCATGTTCCAGCCACAAACACATCACATCTGCTATTCAAACATAGTCTATCAAGGACTATGCTATCTCATGTGTCCTTCCCATTTTTTAAGATGATTGATAGAGTGAGATTCAACTTTTATTTCTAGCAGGCCATATGACCACATAGAGACCACAATACATAATGCAACATGTTCCAGCCACAAATGCATCACATTTGCTATTCAAACATAGTCTATCAAGGACTATGCTATTTCATGTGCCCTTCCCTTTTTTTAAGATAGTAGAGTGAGGTTCGACTTTTATTTCTAACAGGCCATATGACCACATAGAGGTCACTTTTCATGTGACATCAATGCTGAGCTGTCAATCATTCTATCTATCTCTATATAAACGGCAGTTTGTCTGTCTGTGTGTCTGTCAGGTTGTACCCTCACCCTGACTACGGCTTTCAACCGATTCTGATGAAACTTGACACACACATAGCCCAATGTCATAATTCAAAACTAACGCAGCGAAAATTTTGGAAAGTTCCCCCAGTTCTGAAAAA
>NC_043005.1:27096946-27206946 GCF_006345805.1 Octopus sinensis
CCATCATGTCTTTTTTCTTCTTGCATACTCTGTTCTTTTTCTGTCTTTTCTCTCACCTCTGTAATGGCCTCTGTTCCTTGGAACTGGTTGATCTTGCACCTTCACCACTCAGGTGCTCATTTGGTCCCACAGTAACCATTATACTTAGTCCTTTCTCCCTACAATATTAGCCCTCTGGAATCTTCTCCTTGTTAATAACTTTCCTGCAGGTAACAGCATCAAGCTCACCTGACACGATAGAATTTGTAAAGGCCATGGGCGCTGCCTCCTCCTTCAGACTCAACCATTAAAAGAACAATGGGAACTCAGACTATATTATGCAGCCTGTCTCTTTTTAAAGATGATAGTAGAGTGGGATTTGAAGGGGATTTAGCTGCTGCTTCTAGTACATTAAGTAACCAAATAGAGCTTTCCATTTGTGTGATCGTTGTTCTTTTGACCCATAGGCAGGGAGGAAGGGAACTGAATGAGGTTGCTTGGCATGCTAAGCAAAGCAACTAAATCTCCATCAAATCACAGCCTTCCAGCTTCAAAAAACGGAACTTACCAAACACTGTACTTGGAGAATTTGTGACAGATTCCAGGGATTCTCCTGCAAACATGCACACAATAACATACACATTGGAATACACCTGCATTTACATGCATAAACAATATGCATGTTTGCATATTAAAGCGACATGCACAGCCACTATGCATGTACAGGGTTAGGTGCATACACATGTATGCACACTTTAAAGAATTCAGACAACCACGAATCCCAAAAATTGTCTTCACTTAAACAAAAGAACTTTACATTTTTTCACAAGTGGCAAGCTTAATTCTACCGAGATGAAAACTTACATAAACCCCAAAGAAAACCTCTCTCTCTCTCCCTACCTCTCTCTCTCCCTCCCACTCTCTCTCCCCCTCTCCCCACTCTCTCACACACTGTCGAACATTTGTCTGGAGTGTAGTCTTAGAAGATTAAAGACTTAGTATTCCAGAAAGAATTTAAATGGCATGAATTAATTTCTAATTAACTGCTAATTAACTGCATTTCTGTCTCAAATTAGTTTTTATAATGTTTATACCAATCTAAATTGTCATTGTCCATTCAAACTAATCATGTGATCTTGCTGACTTGGACATCCACCTAAATGATATCTTCACAGCTAAACCGTCTGTGTTCTGTGTTTTTATACACAAAACAGATTATTTCATTTAGCATTTGGGGCAATATGTGATGAACGTCAGTCAAACAGCAATGCTTTATGTACAGAAAAGACTTTTCTTTATCATCATCATCTTCATGATCCTCATCATAATCATCGTCCTCATCATCATCATCATCATGGTCAATACCAGTGCTGCTTGAAGTGTGGTTGATGCCAGAGCTGCCTGACTGGCTTCTCTACTGGTGGCACATAAAAAGCACCATTCAAGTGTGGTTGATGCCAGTGCTGCCTGACTGGCCCCAATGCTGGTGGCATGTAAAAAGCACCCACTACACCCTGAGTGGTTGGCATTAGGAAGAGCATCCAGCTGTTGAAACTTCGCCAGATCAGATCAGAGCTTGGTGCAGCCTCCTGGCTTGCCAGCCCTCAGTCAAACCATCCAACCCATGCCAGCATGGAAAGCAGATGTTAAACAATGATGATGATGATCATCATCATTGTTATTTTAGCATCCACTTTTCCATGCTTGCATGAGTCAGATGGAATTTGTTAAGGCAGATTTTCTATGACCAGATACCCATCTTGTTGCCAACCCTCACCAGTTTCCTAGCAAGGTAATATTTTCCCATGACCAGGTATGTTTTTAACAGAAGATTGGAAATAAATACACTGCTTGAATGACAATGATGTTTGTCTAAAACTCATGCACTGTCAGGACATGGATACAACGTTTTGGTTCACCGAGGACTATAGCAGAAGATACTTGTCCAAGGTGCCACGCAGAGTGACTGAACCCAGAATCTGGTAGTTGGAAAACAAACTACTTCCCACTCAGCCACTCCTGTACCTATATGCATAAAACTGGAAGAGGAATCTGTCTGTTAACCCCTTTATTACCATATTTATATTGAGATGCTTTGTGTTTCTTTCAATTATTTTAAATATAGCAAAGAATTTAGTAAAATAACTTAGTTATCATTCAGCTAGTATCAGGAACATAAATTGTGACTAAGGCTTGGTGGAAGATTTTAATTCAAAACTTATGAAAACAAGGCCTTAGTACACAGAGCCAGAACCAGTTTCAGCTGGGTTGGTAATGAAAGGGTTAAGCTAGTGTTAGGAATATAAATTGTAACTAAGGTTTGGTGAAAGATTTTAATTCAAAACCTATGAAAACAAGACATTTGTACTCAGCGCCAGAGCTGGTTTTAGCCAGGATGGTAATGAAAAGGTTAAGCTAGTGTTAGGAACACAAGTTGTGACTAAGGTTTGGTGGAAGATTTTAATTCATAACTTATGAGAATAATACATTTTTACTCAGAGAGCCAGAGCTGGTTTCAGCCTGGTTGGTAACGGAAGGGTTAATCCAAGAATTTATGAATTTTATGTTTGTGTGTATTTTAGCTAAATCTGACAATACTGCTATATCAATACATCTAAATCCCTTGGTCAGTTCTGAGACTGAAAAACATGAAACAAAAACAATCATAATATAATTTTACTTTGAAATTGTGAGACTTCTTTTGGAAATCTTAATCTCCTTGGATTATAACCGAATTTCTGAACTATGATGTATTTACGCTTTTTTTAAGGCACTTGAGTTATTTTTGTATCCCTTTCTTCTACTGATTGTAGTTCCTGTTTAGTATCAGATCTTTCAAAGATCTTCTGTGCACACATACACACTTAAATATGTATATATTTCTATATATAGTATAAATGGATGTTTATATCTTAACCACACGCAACATATATGTATACATGTGTATTTACCGCACCTTTCATCAAAGCTTGTGCATGTGTGTGTGTACTCGCATGTGCATGCGTGTGCCTATTATTTATATATATATATATATACACATACATGTTTGTGTGTGTGTGTGTGTGCATGTATATACATACACACACACACACACACACACACACAAAGGGGTGAGGAGGAAAGTAGTGGGTCGAAGAACTTCCTGCCTTAAGACTGCTCTTTGTCTTTTAATTTAGAAACAACAAACAGCAGGTGGCATTGTTCCTGACCCTTCTTTAATCTCCCTTAATATCTCTCCTACAAAGAAGGAACACTGCTGTCTGCCCTCCTTTTACAATAGCCTCCTTACTTGGTCAGCTTTTTAAACAATGTCGGCATTATTATTTCTTGTTGTTTTAACTAAAATCTTAAGTGATTATGTGGTAATTTGGTGTAGGCCAGCTGCATTGAGGCCAGCCAGCCTTTGTTGATTCTTCTGTCTTCACCACACCAACACCACTGGCACTACTGCAGCACCAACACTACCACATGTAACACCACTACCATCGCTACTACCATCACCATACAACAACCACATTACCACTATCACTAAATCGCTACTATTCCACCACCGTTGCCGCCACCTTGCATTACACTCCACCACCACCACCACCACCCCACACACACCATCTCTCACTACACACCACTATCACCAGCACCATCACACAGAGCCAACAAAAGAGTCTCTTTGCAGTTACTTGACCTGTTAAAAATAGCAACCCGATCTCCCTTCAAATCACACCTTACCATCTTAAAAACAGGAAGGGTATGTCTGATGATGTAAATCCTGGATACCCTTATAAAGACTGGAATGCTTTTGATCAGAGATATACTCAGCCAGGAGGTGAACAACAACAACATACACCCCACACCACTATCACCAATGGTTATATTCCCTATCAAAACACCATTTCTGTTATCATTTAGTAATAATATAGATGAGCTCTGACTGGCTCCCATGCCAGTGGCACGTAAAAAGCACTATCCAAATGCAATCGATGCCAGGCCCACCTGACTGGCGCCTGTGCCGGGAGCATGTAAAAAGCACCTACTACACTCTCAGAGTGGTTGGCGTTAGGAAGGACATCCAGCTGTAGAAACATTAGCAGATCAGATTGGAGCCTGGTGCAGCCCACTGGCTTTCCAGACCTCAGTCAAATCGTTCAACCCATGCCAGCAAGGAAAACGGACGTTAAACAATGATGATGATGATGATGATTAGGGGAAAATACCTCATGGGAATATTCTTATATACTAAATACTCAAACTGTAGGGTCCCTCGTTTTTAATATTAGGAGTTAAAGGGAAAACTTTGATCAGTCAAAATTAGTCAAGCAATAAATATCCCTTCAAGAGACTGTTTAACCCTTTTAATACCAAACCTGCTGAGGTTGCCCCAAATCTATAATACAAACTTCCTGTTTAAAAACAATCTAAAATAGTCTCCCATCAAGATTTCTTGTTAATTTATGTTCTAAACACCAGCCTAATTAATGACCAAATTACTAAATTACTTAATGCTTTATTTTCAAAATCAATTGAAACAAAGGTAGGTATTTCAACAGAAATTTGATAATAAAAGAGTGAAAATCTAAAATACAAAGAAAACTAGAGAGATAACTCTATTAAACTCAGTCAATTGAAATTTGGGGGCAATATAGACATAAGTTGTTAGAAAGAGACTTGATATTTTATAGCCTTTAGTCTTGTCATTCTACGTTGTGAGTTCAAATCCTGCTAAGGTCGACGTTTTTGTATCTCCTTGGATCAATAACAAATTTAACAGTCATATAATGAGGGCTAAATTCATTCACCTCATCAGCAATTATTAATCAATTTTTGTTTCATTATTATGATGTTTCCCTAGGTCAACTTTAAGCTGGACCCCAACTCACTGCTGATATGCTACATATGATAAAATTCAAATGTAGCAGGTAACTAAGTTCTATAAAACAGCAATTAACCAGGTATCATATCTGTAGAGCTAGCAAATATTTTACCACTTCAGAGCAGCAGAAAATATTGTAGTTCTCATAAGATTAATAAAGAGATGGTGTGGCTTAATATTGAAAATACAAACTTGTGGCGATATTCCTTGTCTTATTATCTTTGACTCATTTGCCGCGCTATTGCTGACAGCTCCACAAGACAATGACTTTGAAACATCTACCTTGACGTTAACTCAAACTCATATGTATATCACATATACACACACACACACACATACATATATATATATATATATATATATATATATATGTATATATTATATATATATATATATATATGTGTGTGTTTGTGTGTGTATAAACATCGAAACAGTTAAATTATACAAAAAAGGGACAACAAAACATCCAGATAGATGATACAAAGAAAACAATGACGGGTCATTTGAAGTTTTCTTTCCACAGTCAAGTACACCAGATTATCTTTGCAATATATATATATATATATATATATATACTTATATATATGTATACACACATGGTGCCGAAGGAAGCTCAGCAGTTGGGCAGCCACGTGAATCAGTGTGTGAGAGAAGAGATATTAGGCTGGCTACTGAGTTGAAGGTATACCAAACAGTTGTACAACCTACTCTGCTGTATGCCTGTGAGACATGGACAGTTTAGGAATGCCACACCAAAAAGCTGAACCACTTCCACATGAATGGCCTGAGAAGGCTACTGAAAATCACTTGGTAAGATAAGGTCCCAGACAAAGAGGTCCTCCCTGTAGCTGATCTGCAAAGCATCTCCACACTATGGAGGAGAGCCCAAGTCAGGTGGACAGGCCACCTTGTCCAAATGCCCAAGACACACCTTTCCAAGAGACTCTACTCTTCTATGGTGAACTGCCAGAAGGTAAGCGCATGCAAGGTGCACAGGAAAGGCACTTCAAGGACACAATCAAAGACTCATCAAAAAGCTTTAAGATCAACCCCTAACCCCTGGGAAACACAAAAACAAAACAGCATTGCCTGGTGAAGCTGCACTAGCAGAGGTGCCACCTCCTATGAACAGAACGAGATCACAAGGGTACAAAGAAAATATGCACTACACCGGTTCAGGGCTGATATCTTGCTTTCAGTCCCTGCAGACCACCAGTGCCTGACCTGTGTCAGAGCCATCCATGCATGAATCACAGCGATTGAACATAGACAGATACAACATGCTTCGTCTTCATCTCCCATGTGTGTCCTTGGCCATCATCAACAATGACAAACAACATGATACTATACATATATATATATATATATGTATATACACACATATACACACACACACACACACACACACACACACATTTTTATATATATACATATGTACACATAAGTAACACTATATGTGCAAGCAACCTGCTCACTTGTGAAACTATGAATATTTTCCAGCTGTGCCTTTTTTTCTACCAATTGAACTCTGTGACAGAAGTGGCAATCAGCTGCCAACATTTCTCCAGCTGCTGGTACCTGGAAGACACTTAACCAGTTGAAATAGCACAGCATATCTGTTTGATCAAGGTCACAGTTTTCATTCAGAGCTAAGAGATATTTATAGGTGTGTGTGCGCGTGTGTGTGTGTATGTGCTAGTATGGGAGGTGGCCATCTGAAGATGATTGAAGATCATGATGATATATATATACACACACACACAACACAAGCATGGCTGTGTTTGCTTCCCAACCACATGTTTCGCCACTTCGTGCAAGTGTCTTCTGCTTTACCGCTGGGCCAAGCAAAGCCTTGCAAATGGATCTGATTGAAAGAAACTGAAACAAGTTCACTGTCTGCTGCATACACACATCCAAACACACATATACATATATATATATATATATATATATATATATATACACATATATATATATATAATATATATCATATATATGTTTCTTTTATTTGCTACTGTGGCCATGCTGGACCACCACATTTAGTCAAACAAATCAACCCCAGGACTTATTCTTTGTAAGCCTAGCACTTATTCTATCGGTCTCTTATGCCGAACCGCTAAGTTACAGGGACATGAACACACCAACATCGGTTGTCAAGCGATGGTGGGGAGGACAAACACAGACACACACACACACACACATATATATACAACAGGTTTCTTTCAGTTTCCATCTGCCAAATCCACTCACAAGGCTTTGGTCAGCCTGAGGTTATAGTAGAGGACACTTGCCCAAGGTGCCACGCAGAGGGACTGAACCCGGAACTATGTGGCTGGTAAGCAGTTACTCTAAATTATAGTATATATATATATTATATATATATATATATACACATATATATATATATATATACATATATATATGTTTCTTTTATTTGCTACTGTGGCCATGCTGGACCACCACATTTAGTCAAACAAATCACCCCAGGAACTTATTCTTTGTAAGCCTAGCACTTATTCTATCGGTCTCTTATGCCGAACCGCTAAGTTACAGGGGACCTGAAAACACACCAACATCGGTTGTCAAGCGATGGTGGGGAGGACAAACACAGACACACACACACACACACATATATATACAACAGGTTTCTTTCAGTTTCCATCTGCCAAATCACTCCCACAAAGGCTTTGGTCAGCCTGAGGTATAGTAGAGGACACTTGCCCAAGGTGCCACGCAGAGGGACTGAACCCGGAACTATGTGGCTGGTAAGCAAGTTACTTACTCTAATAATAATATATAATATATTATATATATATATATATATACATTATATTATATATATATATAATATATATAAAATATATATACATTAAAGTTGAATTTAACATATGCTAGCGTCTTATAAAACTAAATTTATATATCCTAAATTTGCAGAAGAATTGTGTCATTGGGTCAGTTTAACTTAATGGTAAAGCATTGGACACATAATCACAGGGATGTGAGTTCAAGTCTCATGGCCGGCCACCGACAGATTTTTATGCAAAATATGGATTATATATATATGTTGTGTGTGTGTGTATATATATATATAATAGATGCAGTGGCACATAAAAAGCACCCACTACACATCACGGAGTGTTGGCGTTAGGCAGGGCATCCAGCTAGAAACATTGCCAGATTAGATGGAGCCTGGTGCAGCCTTCTCTGGCTTCCCATAACCCCCGGTGACCGTCCAACCCATGCTAGCATGGATAACTGGACTGTAAACGACGATGATGATGGATGATATACACACATACATACACACATACACACAGATATATATATATATATACATATATGTGTGTGTGTTTAAGTGAAGGAATTCATATTTCTTTTGTTTTCACCTGTGTTTGCAGATTGGAAACAAACTGCTCATTTGCACATTGTTGTTTGTTTCCTTTTTTCCACATAACCATGTTTGGATAGAATGGGGGAGATTACTACCTTATTTGGAAATAGAAGGATTTTAAGTGATAGGAAGGGTATCCTGCCATGGAAAGCCCTGCCCCTACACACTCTCACCTGATCCGTGGAAATGTGGAAAAGCAGGCATTAAAATGATGATGATGATGACGACGATGAGGATAAAAGTGATAATGGTTGCGGTGGTAATGATGCCTCTGTCTACCAAACTCTTTCAGAAGATATATGTGTGTGTGTGTGAGTGCTTATTTCTATGTAAGTGCACCTGTTTGTGTCTGTGTGTCTGCAGATGTGTGAATTTGTGAATTTGTGTTCTTCTGGGAGATAATAATCATAATCTATAAATAATTCCTGTGAAAATGTGTTGAAATGTTGAAATCTTCTTCAAAGAACTGTTTACCATCATGATGGTGCTTCCTCTACATCTGTTTTCCTGTGTGATATTAAAGTTCAAAATATAAAGCTGCTCAGAACTGACACTTTGTGTGTGTGTGTGTGAGAGATTGTGGTGTGTGTGAGAGAGATTTTGTGTGTGTGTGAGAGAGATTGTGTGTGTGTGTGTGTGTGTGTGCGTGTTTCAAAATTGAAGCACTGACATGTTAGTAATTTTTTCTCACTCAAAATATAAATCCTCTTTGTATTTTTATAAAGTTTTGTCACATGTTAATAATTGCATTTAACAGAACTGTATGCTTTGTGTTGGTGTGTGCGTGTGTGTGCATTTGTGTGTGTGTATGCAAGCAATGTGTATGTCTGTGGGTGGGGTTCAACGTCTAACAGTTGTGTGTGCAGTATGTATTACTTCAGAATGATTCGTTGTTGTTTTACCTCGTTTAATAAAGAGACATGGCTGTGGGCTTAAGTGGTACAACTGCATGATCCCACATTCGATCTTACTGCATGCACAGAACCTTGCACAAGTGTTTTCTCTCACAGCAGCCATTCAACAGAACTGGGACACTTTTGGGGATAAAACACCAACTTGGTCAAGGCTGACTTGGAACCAAATTACCCAACATCAACGTTTGTTGTCATTTCACAACTGTTTTTCCTTCTGGCATGGATTGGACGACTTAACAGTATCTGAGAGGCTGCAGGACTACATCTGGCATCAGTGTCTCAGTTTTGGCATGGTATCTATAACTAGATGCCCTTCCTAATGCCAACCGCCTTCCAAGGTGTACTGGGTGTTTTTTGTTACTTTCTAACCTCACAAGACTAAGGAGCCTCCTTGGCTGAGAGGGAAATGTCTTTATGCCAAGGGTTGAAAGGTTAAAGTATGACAGACGAGACAGGAAAAGATTTGTTGTTGCAGAGAAGATACATGGTTCCACCCCACCAACACGTATAAGGGTGCGTAGGAGTAATTGGGTTGTAGCTGGAAAGAGAAGTAAAGATGGTGGTAACGAGGCATCAAAACATAGCCACTAGGCACAAAAGGGTTTAAAGAAGTGATCAAAGGGACAGACCAGGAAGGGTGGGTGAATAAAGATTGCAAGAGTGTGGATGGGCACTGGGAGCTGATTAGATGGAGCTAGGTGTAGGGGTGAATGCTGAACAAGAGTAGAGGAGAAAATTGGAGGAAGAGGAATAGAAGTGGACGCTTGCCCTAGTGGACAGGGTGACCATAGTTTTTGTTGACTTTCCACAAGTAGCCATCAAAAATCTGTCCCCTTTTGGAGAATTTTTCTATACTTGAAAATTTAGGGTTTTTTTTTTTATTTCCCTTGGTTACACATTTTTTATGAAATACCACACTATCATTCAGTACTTTCATCAATTGTTTTGTTAACCCTTGTGGTTAATAAAGAAAACGTTGTTGTTGTTGTTGTTGTTGTTCTTCTTCTTCTTTTCTTCTTCTTCTTCTTCTTCTTCTTCTTTCACTTGAAAAGGAAGTTGAGGGTGGAGAGGGAAGTGTTGCCTTGTAGCAAGTTTGTTGAAAGATGGGTGAATGTTGGGAGAATAGCCAATGTGAAAGGACCAATTCTGAGTATGCACCTGTATAAAAAAAAAAAAAAATAGCTCTTGCCCTGTTGTTTAGGCACCCATGGCTTTTGTGGGGTTTTCCACGAGGACCTTCAAGCACCACCCCTATTGGAAGTTTTAATTTAATTTCTAATTGTTATTTATATTATTTACACGTTGTAAAACCCATTGTCCTCTCAATACATGGCTACGATGCTCCCCCACTACTTCTGCTCGTGATCAGAGATGCACATATCGTCAGCCACTAAGGGACATGCTTAACCGATTAAAGTCAAACAACAGACAAGCAAATCTGTGGTATTGAGCAGAATATTTGCTGTAGCCCATCTTTTTTATACCAAGAGAAAACAATATACATGATAACACTTCCAATCAGTCAAGATCCGAAGCCATGAGAGCCACTGCCTGCTATCGCATCAGGGCATTATTATTATTATTATTATTATTCTCATCATCATTGTTGCCGTTGTTATTATTAACTATTGTTGTTATTAATTATTGTTTTGTATGTAAAGAACTTTTGATTAAATGATTGCATTTTTATTTCTGATGTTGTTGCAGTATGTGGTGCCATTATACTGGTTGGTGTTGTGATCCTAGGAAAATTGTTTATATCTCGGGACCTGAGACGGCCTCCACAACCTACACATGCCTGTTTTCAAACTTGTTCTGGTATGAATCTAATGAATTTTCTATCTTTCATTCAATAATTGTTTTCTTTCTTTATTTTTATTCTTACTCAAGCAATTTTGTTTGAGTTGAAGGGGACATGTTCATCACTTTTGCACACCTTCCCAAGCTATGGATGTAAATGATGGCCATGTCAGACTTATTGCTCTGCAAGTTGGTGCCTGTCGAGAATACAAAAGCAGGGAAAGGGAAAAAATTTTGTGGAAAGAAGTACTGGGGTGGAAGGATAAAGAGGATGGCTGAACCACTTCTCTTGTATCGCCCTTGTTGTAACTTGAGGGTATGTTCTGATACCTCTGCACCATATTCTCTCCTTTTCCAACAATGGTAGCCATGTACCTCCTCTGCTGCAAGACACCTGTTATTATCCCTCTGTCATACTTGGCATCACCTGGCATAAAGCCACCTTACTCAATGCTGCTCCCCACCCCTCAGTTGAAGGGTCTTGTCTTGCAAGTTACTTTTTGCCAGTGCTACATTAAAGGCACCCACTGCACTGGTTGGTTTTAGGAAGGGCATCCAGCTGTAGAAATTATGACAAAGCAGACAAATGGAGCACAGTGCAGGCCGCTGGCTAATCAGCTCTGTCAAACTGTCCAATCCATGCCAGCATGGAAGACAGATATTTAGTGGTGATGATAGTGTTTGGTTCCACTGTGAGGATACTTGGGGAGAGCATAGTGTATTAATCAGGAAGGTATGGATAAAGAGAGGTTGGTGAATAAGGAGGGTTTAACTCTTTCATGACTGTATTTATTTTGAGATGCTCTGTGTTTCTTTCAATTACCTTAAATATAACAAAGAATTTAGTAAAATAACTTAGTTATCATTAAGCTAGTGTTAGGAACATAAATTGTGACTAAGGTTTGGTGGAAGATTTAAATTCAAAACTTATGAAAACAAGACATTTGTACCAGAGCCTGAGCTGGTTTCAGCCAGGTTGGTAATGAAAGGGTTAAGCTAGTGTTAGGAACATAAATTGTGACTAAGGTTTGGTGGAAGATTTTAATTCAAAACTTATGGAAACAAAACATTTGTACCCAGAGCCTGAGCCAGTTTCAGCCAGGCTAGTAATGAAAGGGTTAAGCTATTGTTGGGAACATAAATTGTGACTAAGGTTTGGTGGAAGATTTTAATTCAAAACTTATGAAAACAAAGCATTTGACTCAGAGCCAGAACCGGTTTCAGCCAGGTTGGTAATAAAAAGGGTTAAGCTAGTGTTAGGAATGTTGATGGTGGAGGTGTATACAGCAGTTCAATTCCCATGTAAAACTTCATTCACTAACCTCCACCACCATGCGAGCATGGTGAAATGTATGTTAAAATTGTTGTAATGCTGGTGGTGAGGTGAATGCTAGTAGTAGTGGCTGAGGGGAAAGGAAGTGATGACTGGCAGTGCAGAAAAGGTGAGAGCAGCAGAATAATACAATAAGTGGAGGAGGCATAAGAGATAAGGAAATGGGATTTGGGGTCGGTAATGTTTCAAGGGTGCCTTGTATAGTTCTCTACTGCCTCAATTTTTCCAGTCTTTCCAAGCCTGTCTCCTTGGTTTTATGGCTACAATTACATTACCCATTGATCTAACTGGAACATTGCACCAGCCATGGATTTGATCCTTAGCCATCAGTAGGTTGTCCTGTAGGAACTTCCAGCTGTTATGTATCTCCTCCTCCTCCTCCTCATCATCATCATATCATCATCATCAAATACCTCAACTAGTGTTTCTCTCAATTTCTGACTCTTCAATAGACCTTTAAAACTTCTCGTCCTCCTTTACCAGGCTGGTTTGCATCTCTGAAACTTATCCAGCTCTAAATCTGAAATCACTAATCACTAACCTATACTGTGCTATACTTTCTTCACCAGTGAAAGACTTGCATTTACAGCCATCTGTCTGTCCCATTTCCTAGAGAAAGTGTAGTCAATCTGACTTGTGTGTTCACCAGATTGATGGATGATCAGATGGCTGGCTGGCTGGCTTCCTGATGTTAATGCGACAAGCTAGCAGAAACATTAGCACACCAGGTGAAATGCTTAGCAGTATTTCTTCTGTCTTTATGTTCTGAGTTCAAACTTCGCCGAGGTTGACTTTGCCGTTCATCCTTTCGGGATTGATAAATTAAGTACCTGTTGCGTACTGTGGTCGATCTAATCAAGTGGTCCTCTCCCCCAAAATTTTGGACCTTGTGCCTAGATTAGAAAAGGATGTTAATGTTGCAGATCATCAAATCATTTGCGTCCCAGAACTCCAGCAGCTTTGTTCCATCTCCATTCCAAGAACCAATGCTCTAACCTCTGCACACACAATGGAATCCATCAGTGTGCTACACACACACACACATACACATACGCATTTATAAATACATAGCTACTTATGTACATAAGTGTGTGTATGTGTGTGTGTGTAACATGTGAAGAACAGAGTCAGTGATCATTATTTACATTTGACGGATATTTGTCCTCATCTTGATTGTTGTTAGCACAACGTTTCGGATGATATACCCTCCAGCCTTCATCAGGTGTCTTGGGGAAATTTTGAACCTGGGTTCTCATTCCTATGGTATTTTTTGATGTTGTTGTTGTTGTTGTTGAAGCACCCCTACTCAGCTCAAAACAATATCTGTGTATCGAAGTTCCCTTGTCCGAAAATATAAGGACACAGGTCGTGTCGTATAGCCAACTGGAGACGATGTCTCCTGCAACTAAATCACAGCAACATTCGTCCTAAACCAGGACTGCCATGTTATGTTAGCAAACTATCTTTACTACAAAGTACTGTTGCTGAATATCTCTCATCGTGAGATTTAAAAATAGTAATTTTCTAATTTATAGAGCAATGACTAGTTGTCACTTTGAAAACTATATATTTCAAATGGAAATTTGGCAGCGTCACTTCTAGTCAAATAATTATTCAGTACTGATGAAGAGAAATAACCCAGAAATCGCAATACACAGATATTGTTTTGAGCTGAGTGGGGGTGCTAGATTCCCTTGTTCAAAAATATAAGGACACAGATCGTGTCGTATAGCCAGCTGGAGACGATATCTCCTGGGGCTAAATTACAGCAACATTTGTCCTAAACCAGGACTGCCATGTTATGTTGGCAAACAATCTTTACTCCATATATTTTTTTTATATATATTCTTTATTTGGATTATACCGGTGGTCTTAGATGTTTGACATCCCTTTGAAGGATTTCAGTTCTCACCTCAGCCGCAGCTCTGAGCTGAAAAATATATATATATATATATATATATATATATATATATACAGGGTGACCCAAAAGTAGGTGGACTGTAGGTTGAATAGGGTTTGTGTTAGGGTTATATTATAACCTGTGTTGATAAAAATTTTCAGTGCTTTTGTATTGTATTATTGTATACAATAAAATTTAATTGTATATGTAATAATCGTTTATCAAAATTTAATTGTATTAGTATGTAATCTCGAATTAAGGGCAGCTGCATCGAACTCTCTCATGCATCAAATGGCAATTGCTAAAAAGCATTCATGAAGTAAAATCATGTAGCAACACCAAATGGCGGTGCCCCAGCATGGCCACAGCTCGTGAGCTGAAACTAGATAAAATAAAAAAATAAAATAAATAAATTTACAGTCCACCTACATTTGGTTCATCTTGTATATACTCTGCTTTATCTATTGACTTTCCTTTCCCCCTATAAAATCAAACACCTCTGTATACATACACATCTGTTTGTTAATAAACTCCGTGCTCCTTCTCACATCAAATTCACTTATGCCCCACAATTTTCCTTTCTTCTCCTTTCAGTGGTTTACACACACTCTCAAGACCAAATTAGCCCGGTGTTTATGGATCCTCCTCCAGCCTACGACACAATAGCTTACGAACCGCATCCAAATATTGGCTTAATCGACCTAGGACGTTCTACCACGTCGGACACTATTCTCACCACTGTGGACATTCACCGTGACGGCAGGGCTGTTATCTTGCAACCTCCCAAGTATTCTGATGTAGCCACACCGTTGCCTTCCTATGAATCGGTCACTGCTGAGTGACATTGCAGCCTTCATACACCTCTCTTTTTCTTTTCTTTTCTTTTTTATTTTCATAAATTATTATCATTATCATTATTATATAAGGTAATGAGCTGGCAGAATTGTGGCATATCTTTTGGCTTCATGTTTCTGAGTTCAAATTCTGCCAAAGTCAGCTTTGCCTTTCATCCTATTGGGGTTGATGAAATAAGTACCAGTTGAACACTGGAGTTTATCTCATCGATTTACCCTCTCCCTAAATACGCTGGCCTGGTGCCAAAAAATAAGAAAGCATTTTTTTGTTTTTTTCTTTTTTCACATTGCCACAATCAATACTGACACGCACAGTTTTCAGTGAAGTAAAAAAAAAAAAAAAACAAACACAAAGGCAAAACATTAGCAAAACAAAAACAAACCTTTTTTTTTATTTAAATTTTATAATTTATTATAATTTATTAGCATCAGTACCAAATAACAACCACCTCTTTTCAAAATTGCTGGCCTTGTGCCAAGACAGTTTTGATACCATCATCATTATCATCATCATTATTATCATCCAAATTATCATCATCATCATCATCATCATCATCATCATCATCATTAAGATGTTTCAAAACGGTTTCATGCCAGATTCTACTTATTATTTTCTATTGTCCATTCCGCAGGAGTAGTTTCGTTTAGACAAAACCAAAGGAGAAGCTGCCATATTATTCACAGACTCACAACTAATCTAGCAGGAAATATCTTTTAGAACACAAACTCTATCCAACCGAGTTTTCTTAAAGTTATTTTTATTATTATTTCGTTCCCTTTCTTTCTATTTATTTTGATTGCTTTTTTTTTCCAAAGTACCGATCACATGTTGTATGATAGTATATACATTATAAATGTATATACATTATATATATATATATATATATATATATATATATATATATATATACACATACACACACATATATATATATATATATACGTATATATGTGTGTATATATATATATACACACACACACACATATATTTATACATACACACACACAATTAAATTTCCGGGTTCAGTCCCACTGCATAACACCTTGGGCAAGTGTCTTCTACTATAGCCTCGAGCCAACCAAAGCCCTGTGAGTGGATTTGGTAGACATAAACTGAAAGAAGCCCGTCGTGTATATATGTGTGTGTGTGTGTGTTTGTCCTCCACCATCGTTTGACAACCGATGTCGGTGTGTTCACGTCCCCATAACTTAACAGTTCAGCAAAAAAAAACCAATAGAATAAGTATTAGGCTTACAAAGAATAAGTCCTGGGGTCAATTTGTTCCACTAAAAGTGGTGCTCCAGCATGGCTGCAGTCAAATGACTGAAACAATTAAAAGAATAAATGTATGTATGTGTAATGTCCTGATCATTGTGTCTTGTAATGGTCATATTAAAGGTCAAATTAGGTGTATTTGTATTTGAGTGGACAAGACTAGAGTAAATGCCCAGCCATTGAAGCTTGAAATTATCATTAAATGACAGTGTCCTATGACTGACATTGTAAAACGATGACCACCCCCTGAGAACATGTGTCTGAACAGTAATATTTAAAATGGCCACTCTGAGATCATCCTTTGAGAATGAGTCAGAGCACTGATTCCTGAAGTGGCCCTCCCTGGAAAATGTGTCTGAGCACTTATGTTCGAAGTGGTCATCCCTAGAGCAATGACATTTAAAATGGCCTTCTCTATAGAATGTGTCTGGACACTGATGTTTGAAGTAGCCAACTCTGGAGCAATGATTTTGAAATGGTCACACTTTATGCTGGACGCTTTATACAGAAGTTGAAAGGTGCTTTTTATTTTCTCCCATTTTCTCTGTCAGCAGTTTGAATTATATTTTCACCTAGAGCAGTAAAGCAGAGGACAAAATGCTTGATTTCAAATTCAACCAAGGTCAACTTTACCTTTCATATTTCTGGGATTCATAAAACAAAATACCAGTAACGTACTGGAATCAATATTATTACCATGCCCTCCTTATCAAATTTGTGGCCTTGTATCTCTGCTGGAAATCAATGTTTTCACTTCTGATGAGGACAGTGAAGATAATCAATTCAATAGAACATCGAAGAACTTGCCAAAGGAAAGAGTCCTTTTCTTTGTCATGACACGGCCACTGCCATCAGTATTTACTTAATTCTGAAATCTTGCCAATATGACCACCACAACTGTCCCTGTGCTTATATTAACAGTATTAGACTGGACTGGACAAATTTAAGAATGTAGTTATATATTTCTTGCCATACTTTTGAAACACTTTTGAAATTAAAACTCTTTGGGAAAAACAAAGAAGTTAGACAAACAAATCTGGAAATAATATATTTCTAAATCTCTCAGAGAGATTTATGCATTAGCAGCATGATAAAGTGATAGCATGTTGTCGGCTTAATGTGACATTCCCATGAAAGGGAAGAATGCTACTGTTTCCCTGGGCTAAATAACAGTAGCATTCTTCCCTTTTATGGGACTCACATTAAAAAAATCTGGGTTTCAAATTTATTGGATCTTCTTCAGCTTCACTTTAGTTAGAACAAGAAATCTCTATCAGTCAGATGTGTGTGTTTGTGTCTGTATAAATATATATAGATAAATATATATATATATATATATATATAATATATATATATATATATAATATATATATATATATATATATATACACTTCGTTTTGGGATTTGGTTTGCAAGATTCTTTATATGAGCTCATGTGTTGAAGCATATTTTGTTGTGTCCGGAGTGAATCATTCTCTTTTAGCAACTTATTATTCAACACACTCACCGGTGAAGTTTCCACTCATTTACTTATATATTTTTCCTAAAATTTTCATTATGTTTTGCAACCTTTCTGAAATGACTATTGAAAAGGTTGCAAGACACAATGAAAATTTGCAGAAAAAATAAATAAGTAAATGAGTGGAAACTGATCCGGTGAGTGTGTTAAATTATAAGGCTCTAAAAGAGAATGACTCTCCCCAAACACAACAATATATATTAAACAAAAGTTATCTAAGAGAAGTAACTATGAGTGGCTGGTGGCATGTATTTGAACAACAAAGACAAATAAGGATATATTATATTCCATATATTTTTGATTTTTGAAATTATCTCTGTTTCCGGAGAAGGTAGAAGAAATGCTTGGAGGTACTGGGGGTGGGGTGGAGGCCTATGTGAAATAAAAAGGGGAGATAATATCAAGAATTAAAAATTCTACAAAATTGACATGTCATTAAGAAAAAAGTTTGATTGTTTAGATATAAGAGAGCAGCTGTTGACACATCTTTCTGTCTCTATAGGCATCATCAGCACAGCATGTGTATGTATGTGTATCCCAAGAGACTTTGATAACTAAAATTTGATACAAATAGTGAAAATATTAGTTTGTAACTAAAGGGAAAGGCCAGAAATATATAGAAAGTGAAAGGAATTATGTAGTTTTCATACTTTTCTCAGTGGTATATGTATACATATATAAAGGTATAAATGGTAGAGCTGTGGCATAAATGCATCACTATTTAGTTTCATCTCCCTAGATTCTATGTTCGATTTTTGCCAGGGTTAATTTCACCTTTAATCCTTCCTAGATTCAATTTGATTAACTTTATCACCTGTATTGTAAAGTTCAGTCTTGTGTGTAATGAACATAATTTGTAAGTGGAGAGATTTTACCTCAACTGGGAATTGAACTAGATATGTTTAGTGTTTGCCTTCTGTTCTTGAGTTCTTCAACTCAGCAGAAAGTGGAAAATATTTATTTCTTAATAATTCAGGTTGTGCCACAAGCTTTGGAACTCTTTCAAGTTGGTTTAATTTCTTTAAATTTTCTTTTTGACTGTTGGTAGTTTAAGATTTCAGACAGTTTATCATTTCTTAGATGGATCCATGACTTTATTATAGATTTTATGTATCACCGAATAAGTTTATCACTCAGTCCTCTCTCTCTCTCTCTCTCTCTCTCTCTCTATATATATATATATATATATATATATATATATATATATATGTGTGTGTGTGTATGTGTTTATATATATGTATGTATATAATATGTATATATAATGTGTGTATGTATACACAGGGTGCATCAGTTTTTTGAGGTCATTTGTATGAATTTAGAAAAATTCAAATAGGTCATCAAAGAAAAACTGTATTTGAGAACAAATTGGTACAAATAATCTTGAGGATCGCATTATCACATCTATTTAATGAATCCATTGTTAGCATCAATGGCTGCTTCAATACATGGCCAGAAGCATTGGCATTGCTAGGAACTTAATATGCATGACTGTTGGAATCTTGTTCCAGTCTCTGCATAACCATCTGTCATTTTTTTTGGTTGAGCTTTTGATCCTGATTGAAGTTTTTCTTGTCATGGAAAACCCAAAGCATTTGAGCCTCTTGGTGTTATAACCTGTGTAGCAAGCACTTTGCATGGATCACTCAAATCTCTCATGTCAAATCCAACACAAACTGACCCCTTCGTATCACATACAACTTGTACCAGTTGCTCTTATGCACTACTCTTCTGATGGTGTATTCTGAAACCTTGAGGCCCTTTGCAATGGCTCTGATTAACTTTCTAGAAATTCTATCACTTATTTCTTAGACTTTTTGTACAAAATTATGTGTTCTGATGTTGTTAGGACCCTGGCATGCATTTTACATTTAGCTGCTTCCAGCTCCATTTGAACTTAGACAGCGAAGGTTCAGGCAACTTTCAGGAAGCGAGCTATCTCTGTATCTATACACTGCATTTTTAAGGCAATAGTTACAGCATGCATTTTTATTTGTAAAGCAAGGCAACAAGCTGGCAGAATTGTTAGCACACCAGGTAAAATGCTTAGCAGTATTTCATCCGTCGCTATATTCTGAGTTCAAATTCCACCGAGGTCAACTTTGACTTTCATCTTTTTGGGGTCGATAAATTAAGTACCAGTTGAGTACTGGGGTCGATGTGATCAACTGTCCCCCCTTCCCTCAAAATCCAGGTTGTGTCCCTATGATAGAAAGGGTTATTTATTTGTAAAGTAAAGGAGAAAAAAAAATTAAGTTAGAAGAAAGAACTCTTCAAAAAGGTGTCCCCAAAAACCTGATGCACCCTCTGTGTGTGTGTGTGTGTGTAAGTATGTATGTAAGTACACATGTATATTGTGTGTGTTATGCAGACAAATAATTACAAATT
Source organism: Octopus sinensis (assembly GCF_006345805.1). Lineage (NCBI taxonomy): Eukaryota > Metazoa > Mollusca > Cephalopoda > Octopoda > Octopodidae > Octopus > Octopus sinensis. Next base: position 27,117,165 of record NC_043005.1, read on the forward strand.
ATATATTAAAAGCCAAATCCCACCGAGGTCACCATTGCCTTCCTTCCATCCTTCTTCCCTCCCTTCCTTCCTTCCTTCCTTCCTTCCTTCTTCTCTTCCTTCCAAGGGGTTAATCATGTATTATCAGTTGCTCAGCCAAACTTTTTCAGTACACTACCTCAAAATATTTCTGGCATTATGCCTAAGTTAGAAATCATTATCATTATTAATATTATTATTATTATTATTATTATTATTATTATTATTGTGATGGTGATCTGGCAGGACTATCACTATGCCAGACAAAATTCTTAGAGCATTTTGTCTGTCTTTCCGTTCTGGATTCAAATTCCGCTGAGGTCAACTTTGCTTTTCATCCTTTCGGGGTCGATAAATTAAGTACCAGTTAGGTACTGGAGCAGGGTGAATGTAATCAACTAGCTCCTCCCACCAAATTTCTGGCCTTGTGCCTATAATAGAAAGAATTATTATTGTTATGATTGCAGTTACTATTTTGGCACAATTATTAGCACATCAGACAAAATGCTTAGCAGTTTTTCTTATCATTATTTTATGTTCCGAGTTCAAATCCCACCGATGATAACTCTGCTTTCATCCTTCCAGCATTGATGAAATAAAGAACCCGTTAAGTACTGATGCCAGTGTAATCAACTAAACCCCTTGTATGGGAGCTGCTGACCTTGTGTTTGAATTAGCAAACTGGCAGAATTCTTAGGACATCAGAAAGTTATATTGCAACGTTTGTTCCAGCTGTTTACATTCTGAGTTCAAATCCTGCTAAGGTTAATTTTGCCTTTCATCTTTTTGAGGTTGATGTATTAAAGTACCAGTTATATACTGGGTTCAGTGATATCAATTGGCTTCTTTGCCTAAAAATTACTGACTTTATACCTAAATAAGAAACCTTTGTTACTACTACTGCTACTATTATTAAGGTGGCAAGCTGGCAAAATCGTTAGCAAACCAGGTAAAATGGTTCGCGGTGTTTCGTCTGATCTTACAATCACGAGTTCAAATTCCACCGAGGTTGACTTTGCTTTCATAATTTCAGGGTCAATAAATTAAGTACCAGTCACCAAGTACTGGGGTCGATGTGATCAACTTGCCCACCCACCACCACCTCACCTCCCCACAAATTTCAGGCCTTGTGCATTTAGTAGAAAGGATTATTATTATTATTATTATTATTATTACCTTTGCACAGCTTCTAACGCTGGAGGTGTATTACAGTGTCAGCTGTTCACTACCAGTCTGAACTAAGGTAACACCTCTTATTTTTCGAGCACCTTCAGGAGTATTCAAGCAGTTCCAAGCAGTGCTGTTTTCTGCAAGTACTCCACCCTTATTGCAGCCCCTATTTGTTCCACATACTCCTCAAGATTTTTGCTCACTGTTCCCAGGGCTCCAACACTTATTGGTACTACCACTACCTTTTTCATCGACCACAACTGCTTAACTTCTGAAGCTAACCTGTCATATCTCTCGACTTTTCTTTCTTCCTTATCGATACCTTGTTGTCAGATGAGCATGCTATATCCATGATCCAGCATAGTTTTTCTTTCTCAATTAAGACTATGTCTGTCTTCAAATACTATTGGTGTCACTTTGCTTTTTTTAGTCATCTGAAGTACCAGTCATGAACTGGGGTTGGTCAAGTTAGAAACTGTCATTGTCCTTGTCATCATTGTCATTGGTTTTATTATTTTCTACTCCAGACGAGTGTTTCTTTCTTTCACCTCCTGCTCCACCTTTTTTGATTGCGGCTGGAACCCACATACAACAGACAATCATTTGAGATCCCTTCCATTCTGAGTGTGTGTGTATGTGTTAGGCACATAGTATAGTGCGGGGGGTGAGGGGCACGGGACTGAAAACATGTGATTGTATAAATTATTTGTAATAATAATAATAATCATAATAATTTCATTTATTATGAGGGGGACAGCACTCATAATAAAGACAGGATGAGGGGGACAGTACAAAGACAGACATAAAGTGTGGGGGTAACGATAATAAAACATATGCGAAAGGGTGGTGAGGTGCTAAATTATTTTGTTGGAGCTCCTTATGGTCTCAGTTCTAATCCTACTGATGCTGACTTTGCTTTAAATGAAGGTGCCCCAGCATGGCCACATTCCACTGGCTGGAAGTGGTGAAACAGTATATACATGTCATGACTGATGATGTGTTTGGCAAGATGGAGATATGGTTAATAATCTTCTCCCTATATTAACACTAATATTGATCTTTGTGTGTGTGTGTGTGTGTGTGTGTGGATATAAGTGCAGATTGAAACAGGAGATTTTAAGTATTTTCATAACAACTTCTTACAAGTAGTTACGTAATCTTACATGCGTTTCACTGGTGAATCTTCCATGCATTATGTAATAATTGTTATGTAAATGAATGTATAATAGAGATGGAATACCAGATCTTCAGAGGAATGTTGTAATTCATGTAATTCAGTTCTGTATTATATGAACATAATTTGGTGAAGACATATGAGATAAACTATGAAAGTAGTCAACAATTATCTACTAATCAGTCTCAGAGCTAATGAAGAAAGAGTCATTGGTTGCAGCTTTATTCTTATGATCCGTTGCTGCTTACATTCAAATATGGACATAACATACAGCTGTCATCATTTCTTTTATAAATGAGGCCAAGAGGTGTTAGGAATGTTATTGTGCCAAACTAAACATAAAGGACAAATACGGAAACAGGAAGAATCTTTAATTAAAAATAATTAATCTTTAGCATAACCATATCTTTAGTAGATTTTACCAGCAGATAAAATTTCATCAGCACCAGCAGAACTTTGGTATAATTTTCACATCACCATAGTGACAGACACCCAATCACTGAATGTTAACCTAAAGCCTCAATTTGATGAGAATTTTGTTTGGCTTTTGGTGAATGGGTGTACGTTGTTGATGAAGTGAAAATTGCACTGAAATCAGGTGATACAAGTCCGATCTGCTGGTGCTGATGAAATATCATCTGCTGATATAATACTATGATATTTAGTAAGTCTATACAATATGCTTTCTCAGGATGAATATTATAGTTTATGGCATCTAAAACAACACTTGAGTTAATACCACAAAAATCAACTTAAAAATGACTTAACAGATCCTACTATCAGGTGGTGCTATTAACTTAAACATGGCCTGGAATAATTTTTGGCTGAAACATGTCTAAAGTGTCTAAGCATATTGTGTGTGTGTGTGTGTGTGTATCATGACATTGCTTTGGCATAGTAATACTAATAACCAGTTGTTAGAACTTAAACGTACTAACGCTAAAGCATGAGGAGAATACAGAATATAGTGTCAATTAATCAATGACTACAGAACAGGAGTTACTTAATCAATTTATTAGCTTTAAATACATATTTCCTGTTTTTTTTACATTAATTGATATATACACAGACATATATATTTATATAAGGGACTTTTGAAACACTCCAGACACACAAATAATGTGTGAGAGAAGAAAAAATTGTTCCCTCTAAACTCTACTTTCAAACATCATGTTGAAAACACCAATAAAGGAGTTGTATCAAGATCGCTTGTCTTGCTAGAAATAGCAGCCAAACCTCTCTCAAATCACAACCATGTCGTACTGCCTCAAAAGATAAATGGTAGAACACATTAGATATTATAGTACTGGTTTTACACTAAAACAAAATATAAACAGGGAAGTCACGGCTAGAATGCCTTTCACAGTGAGCCGGCTGGATCAGGACTGATCTGGATTTATACAACAACAACAACAACAACCTTGTAGAAATAGCCAAATTGTATATTTAAACCCCCAAAATTTCTCTGCAAACTAACAACCATTTCTCTGTGTGTGTGTGTGTAGGAAAGACACATGGTAATATGCGTAAAATATGACTGGTTTGTATGCCATAAGGTGCAGCTGGAAAAGAAAAGCCCTTTCTCAGAACTAACCCCTCTTCCTTCTACAACTCACAAGCTTATAGAAGAGTATGTCAAAGCTTACCATCTTTAGGGTCCTTGAAGTGAGGGCACCTGACTTAGTGGTTACAGTATTCAGCTCTTGATTGTAAAGTCTTGAGGGCAATTCCTGGCAGTGCATTGTGTCCTTAAGCAAGACACTTTATTTTCACTTTGCTCCAGTCCATTCAGCTGACAAAAATGAGTAGTAGCTGTAATTCAAAGGGGCCAGGCTTGTCACATTCTGTGTCACACTGAATCTCCATGGAAGCTACACTAAGGGTACATGTGTCTGGAGTTCTCAATCTTCACTTGCAGGCTGTTCCATCAATCAATTGGAATCCTCAATGTCATAACCAATTGAGTGCCAATGTTTTTGTGGAGTTGGGGTCACTGGGGTGCATGTGTATGTTTTTTTTAATTCTCCCCAAATTATATATGCATTCTTGTTTACCTAACTGAATTCCAAACAAAGACCCAGGTTCCATTTCTGTTCCTTCTTACTTTGGAGTCGAGCCATATGCAGCATGTTGCTTCAAACCCACTTGGATAGGTTGGGAAAATTAGAAAACACCCTACCCACTCCAAAAAATGGTAGAGCATGATTATGACAATTTGTTAGTTTAGCATTATAATTAACCCTTTTGTTACTAACCCGGCCGAAACCACCTCTGACTCTGTAGTACAAATGTCTTGTTCTGAATTAAAAATCTTCCACCGAACCTTAGTCACAATTTATGTTCCTAACACTAGCTTAATGATAACTAAGTTATTTTACTAAATTCTTTGTTATATTTAAAATTAATTGAACAGAACAGAGAGCATCTAAACAGAAATACAGTAACGAAAGGTACATTATTTACATTTGACGGATATTTGTCCTCATCTTGTTTGTTGTTAACACAACATTTTGTCTGATATACTCGCCAGCCTTCATCAGGTATCTTGGGGAAATTTCAAACTTGGGTTCTCATTCCTAACAAATATCCATCAAATGTAAATAATGTACATAATTCCTCATCTCCTAAATATAGAACAGTAACGAAAGGGTTAAACAAATGAGAAATTAATCCCGAACTGGATATGTTATCAGCACCTTTCCAGTTTGTGTTCCGTGAAGCTATAATCCTCACCATTCCACCCCACTTGCTCCTCACAGCATCTCAATGAAGTGAATCCAAAATAGAACAGTGTGAATCGAACACGTAATCTTTGAGTTGGTAGCTAATAATCTTATTATCTTGCACCACCACCACCAAGACACCTGTTTCTTTTCTCATTCCAACTCATCCAGTTTTAAATTAATTTGGCTTCTACAGGTGATTCCCTTGCCTTCCTTGACAAGAGTTGATTATTAAAATTTCTATTATTTTTCTCTTCATTACACATGTAATTTTTACATTATTTACATTTGACAGATATTTGCCCTCATCTTGTTTGTTGTTAACACAACGCTTCGGCTGATATATCCTCCAACCTTCATCAGGTGTCTTGGGGAAATTTCAAACCTGGGTTCTCATTCCTAAGGTATTTTTCAATGTTATTATTATTAGTATTATCATTATTCAGGTCACTGCCTGCAATTGAACTCGGAATCTTGGGGTTAGTAGCCCGTGCTCTTAACCACTACGCCATATGCCTGTGGACTAGTTTTTGATGGAGTTTTTTCTCTATGTCTCCATTGAAGTCTAATGTTGGCTCTGTACCGATTAGATAATACAGCTCTATAGTTAAGAGATGAGGAATTATGTACATTATTTACATTTGACGGATATTTATCCTCATCTTGTTTGTTGTTAACACAACATTTTGTCTGATATACTCGCCAGCCTTCATCAGGTATCTTGGGGAAATTTCAAACTTGGGTTCTCATTCCTAACAAATATCCATCAAATGTAAATAATGTACATAATTCCTCATCTCCTAATATAGAACAGTAACGAAAGGGTTAAACAAATGAGAATTAATCCCGAACTGGATATGTTATCAGCACCTTTCCAGTTTGTGTTCCGTGAAGCTATAATCCTCACCATTCCACCCCACTTGCTCCTCACAGCATCTCAATGAAGTGAATCCAAAATAGAACAGTGTGAATCGAACACGTAATCTTTGAGTTGGTAGCTAATAATCTTATTATCTTGCACCACCACCACCAAGACACCTGTTTCTTTTCTCATTCCAACTCATCCAGTTTTAAATTAATTTGGCTTCTACAGGTGATTCCCTTGCCTTCCTTGACAAGAGTTGATTATTAAAATTTCTATTATTTTTCTCTTCATTACACATGTAATTTTTACATTATTTACATTTGACAGATATTTGCCCTCATCTTGTTTGTTGTTAACACAACGCTTCGGCTGATATATCCTCCAACCTTCATCAGGTGTCTTGGGGAAATTTCAAACCTGGGTTCTCATTCCTAAGGTATTTTTCAATGTTATTATTATTAGTATTATCATTATTCAGGTCACTGCCTGCAATTGAACTCGGAATCTTGGGGTTAGTAGCCCGTGCTCTTAACCACTACGCCATATGCCTGTGGACTAGTTTTTGATGGAGTTTTTTCTCTATGTCTCCATTGAAGTCTAATGTTGGCTCTGTACCGATTAGATAATACAGCTCTATAGTTAAGAGATGAGGAATTATGTACATTATTTACATTTGACGGATATTTATCCTCATCTTGTTTGTTGTTAACACAACGTTTCGGCTGATATACCCTCCAGCCTTCATCAGGTTGTCTTGGGGAAATTTCGAACCTGGGTTCTCATTCCTAAGGTATTTTTTGATATTACACATCATCATCGTTTAACGTCTGTTGTCCGTGCTAGCACGGGTTGTATTATTATTGTCGTCGGCGTTGTTGTTCAGGTCACTGCCTGGAATCGAACTCGGAATCTTGGGGTTAGTAGCCCATACACTTAACCACTATGCCATATATCCATCAAATGTAAATAATCTAAATAATGTATATCTCTTAAATATAGAACTGTATGTAATTTTTAGTTATTCAAAATATTTGGAAGCTTGTCGCATTACATATATTAGCCTCCAATTAACTATATAGTTGATTGTCTAATCTCCTGATAATAGTTGTTAGTTGAATATCTTGTTCTATTAACTATTTTATTATTTCAATGTCTAAATTCTTCAGTTAAATGCGATACATTCAGATAAATGTAGTTTTCCTGTATATATATGTATATATATATATATATATATATTTTTTATATATATATACATACATATATACATATATATATATATATATATATATATATATATATATATATATATATATATATATATAGATACCTGTATATATAAAATATAGAACTGTGATGATAAAGTATAAGCATTGTTATATTAAAATACACTATTCTTATAAAATAATATTCTTGTAATAAAATATGGTATTGTTATATAGAATCTATATGAAACAATATTCTTATAATAAAATATATCATTGTTATAATAAAATGCATTATTGCTGATGAACAGTATTGTTATGATAAATATATAGCAGTGTTATAACTATACAAAACAATATTCTTATAATATATATATATAATATAGTTATGATAAAATATATAGTGCAACGTTATGTAACAATTTGATGAAATTGTCTGTGCATTGCAATGAATTTGGAAATCAATATTAATGTCTAAGAAATTGAATGGTTAACCTACCAAAAATGTAAGAATAAGCAAATAGATATTCTATATGTGTGAAAGCAGAATCAAAGCTGGAAAATTATCAATTTACCTCTCTCCGTCCTCAATTCCACTTTATTTCTTAAAGCTGGAAATATATAAAACTCGATGTTTATTTTATTAGGAATTCTACTGTGACCTGACCTGCAGAGTGTCTCCGATTCCATTTCTCTTAAACCCCTTTGTTACGAAATTCTTGCTGAAATACATCACTTTTGTTTTAATTAATTTTGAAAATGGTGAGGAATTTAGTAAAAAATTAACTTTCTCGTTATTAACTTGATGTTGTAAGATAAATTAACATATTTTGATGGAAGGTTTTAATGTAAATCATTATAAAACAAGGAAGTTTGTATCATACAACCAGGGGCAGTTTGATATCAAAAGGGTTAAACAAAATAAAGGGTTTTCATTGTTTTCCAGGCAGTGCAGGACTTGATGCAGTCATTAGTTTATTGGAATCTTAATAAGGATTGATATAACTTCAATAATATTTGTTACTTAAGCATAAAGACAATTGTCGACAATGTTAGAAGGATGTGATTAAATTCATCAACACTTGTACATTACCGGTACATATCTCATCAGTTTTGGTGGGATAAAAGACAAAGCTGACTCTTGAAGGAGTTTAGAATTTGAACCAAGGGAAATAAACTAAATACTTCTAAATAAAGCTTCACCTTGACACTACAGACTATTTGAGCCAGCTTCACCAGTTTGATACTCCATAGTCTTAAGTCTGGTTCATCAGTTTTCCAATATATTTACATGTGTGTGTGTGTGTGTATGCATGTATGTATAGCCTGAGCAACATTCAATAGTTGATATTGTTCAGTCTAATCCATGTTCAACAAGTTGACATGACATTGTCTGCGGCATCATCATCAATCGCTTGACACTAACAATGTGAGTAAAATTTGCAATCCTGGAACGGCATTGTCTGAACTAGGTTCAGCAGTTTGTCACTGCTACACCATCCATCTGAGCCAGTTTCACGTATAAATTTTAAATGTATTTGTCAGTTAAGTCTTCTGAAGTGAGTTTTCCTTGGTGCTAAATTTCCCGTTTTGTTTTCCCATTCACAGTCATTGTGATAAACAAAATGTACTGAAGTAGATGATTAAATGTGATGATGGAGGAGAATAAGAACTGCAATAATGTAAATGTAAGAGATTAGAAATGCTTCAAGCTAGACCCTAACCCAACCCACACCAGAAAAGGAAAACAAATATTGATACGACAATGATGATGATGACAATGACGACGACTCAATTATAATTTCTTTTATTTTTAAAAAGCATTTAAATATTGGGAACTGATAGAAAAGTAAAGCAGTGTCATGTTGCTGAAGACAAGGTCTTTAGTCATGTTTGCATGACGAAGAGAGTGAGAGGTGTCAATTGTATGCAAAGAACATGTAAAGTAAATGGACCAAACAGGAATCAAACCCTTATTGTAAACATTATTTCCCAAATGTTTATTAAGACTATATAATGTATAGTTAAGATAATTATGCAACATTATAACACCTGGCAACTAGGTAGGGATACCTAAGTAGCCTTTGTTTAAAACAGTTGTAATTCAATTCTAGTAAGGTTGACTGCAGCATAATACCTCACCTGGGTTCAAATTCATTGGCAAGAGACAGAATCTCATATGTTTGTGTAAGATGTGGAATGATTGAAAGCCACTACACCAAATTACAATATAGAGAATAATCCCAGCATGCTTGCCCTGTAAGAGATAGCAATGAAATCTCACCTAATACCTACTGGTATGATATAAGAGGCATTAGACAACATAGGGTAGAGTACATTATGCTGAGGCAAGATTAACAAAGCTGGAACACCTTTGATCATAGGTCTGCTTGGTGAGGAATAGCCTGGAGCTAAACAATAACACATCTAGCATTAGGTGATTGGTTACATTATCAATTAGTGATCCGCAAGTCAAATATCAATCAATGACTTTTGGTTATAATTAATTTATGTATTATTTATTTACTTGGAGAAATTTTCCAATACAAAACATGAATTCTCATCAAAATATCTTCCATTGTAGTAAAGAACTTTATTTTTAAAAGACTTTACACTTTATGAATGACTTCTATGTTTATACTTGTTGCTATGGAAGCAGTTGTCATGTGACCACTGATACCACTTCTAGTAATAAACCCTTTATCTCTCTCTTTCTCAGTTTTTATATCTGTCAAAACACACATGCATACATATATATGCATACATGTGGGTTTTCTTGAACCACTGCATTTAATTTCTAGGTAAGATGTGTCATTTTAAGCAAAACATTCCACTATTTCATTTCAAGTCTTCATAATTTAATGAATTTAACATTCCTTTATAAATTGTGTGTGTGTGCATATATATATATATGTGTGTGTGTGTGTGTATGTAATATATATGTATATATATATATATATATATATATATATATATATCTGCTACTTCAGCACTCCATTGGTTATGATGACGAGAGTTCCAGTTGATCTGATCAACAGAACAGCCTGCTCGTGAAATTAACGTGCAAGTGGCTGAGCACTCCACAGACACATGTACCCTTAGCATAGTTCTCGTTGGAGATTGAGCGTGACACAGAGTGTGACAAGGCTGACCCCCTTTGAAATGCAGGTACAACAGAAACAGGAAGAAAGAGTGAGAGAAAGTTGTGATGAAAGAGTACAGCAGAGTTTGCCACTCCACCCCGTGCCAGAGCCTCATGGAGCTTTAGGTGTTTTCACTCATTAAACACTCACAACACCTAGTCTGGGAACCAAAACCACGAGTTTGCTACCCTAGCCACTGGGCCATTGCACCTCCACATATATATATATATATATTTATACAGCGTATGTATATGTATATATACACGCACATATAGCATTCTTCTATAACTAATTCACTCAATGTCTGATATACATATGTATTTATATATATCTATATATATATATATATATATACGTATGTATGTATATATATATACATATATATATATACATATATATATATAAACATTTATTTATTCATGATTTTCATTACCTCATCTACTTGCTGCTCGTTCACATGCTTCGTTCATAACAAACAAAAAGTCCATTCAGGTGTGGTGGTCATATATGTTTCTTCTTCAAATGGCTGCAACCAAGATGCTTTTCACAATTACCACACCAGCAATTCAGGTGATACATGGAGTCTAAACACGGATCGCCTCTTACTTGAATCCATCATCCCTTGCACACACACACATACACACTTGCTCTCTCAACCACATCCATGATCACTTTCAGACTCACCGCTGCAAACTGACAAAAACCACACTTTTTACTTTACACTGTGCCATCCTGCAAACCCCAACACTTACAGCAGTAAACTCACCTTCACATGGCTGCTTTTGACAGCTTGTTGGACTGTAACCAGTAAGAGTAACCTCCCTTGGTTATGAAACCTAGCACTGTACCAGGTGGATTTTCAACGGACCACCGATTTTTTTGCTTTGTTAATCCAACAGCATTTTTAGCCAGTTGTCAAACCACAATTACTTCTCGGTCATTTGAATATTTCTACATTTTTCATTCATTTTTATTTGTGTGTGCGTTTTTTATTAACCCATTCATTGTGCAGTGTTTTTTGCCTTTTCATTTGTGTATTTTTTTTGTTTATGTATGCGTGTGTCTATCTATTTGTCTCTCTCTCTATATATATATATGTATGTATATATATATATATGTATGTATGTGTATATATATATATATATATATATTGCCCCCCCCCCCGGACATGTTTTCTTTTGTGCCTTGTTTAATGCCAAAGATTACTTAATTACAAATACCTCTTGGATCTTTCAATAACTTGTCTATATTGAATCTATGGTTATCAGTTAAATGTGTATGTATAAATGTTTACGTGTGTGTTCATACATATATATATATATATATATACAAATGTCTGTGTATTTTTCAGTGTTTACAAATAACACGGAAAAAATAAATAAATAGTTACCATGGTAGCAAAAATTCACATAAATGCCAAGGATGTAACAGCCTACTTATAAAGGTAGAAATTCCAGGTTTTGGTGAAATGTTTTTAGATAACATAGATAAATAAATGGAGTTAACGCAGGTGTTATTCAAAGATTTGAATAGCACATGCGTTTAACTCCATATATATATATATATATGTATGTATGTATGTGTTGTTGAGAAGACTAATTTTTTAAGCTATTAACCTCATCTTTGGAGACAAAACATTTTTTTAAACTATTTACATCAATCTAGACTTATTTTGATAAGTTTGATCACCATTTAACATTGAGTGTCTATGGATAAGAGCAGTATTATCTTCAGTTTAGAAATACATTTTCTAGTTCAAATCCAGTCTGGTACTTTGTACATATCCAGGAATAAGACACTTGATGACAATCAGCAGCCAAAGCAGTGAAAACATGATATAAATGTAAATATTAAAAATAAAGAAGAAAAAAAAACCTTCACTAAAAATAAGGTTAATAGTTAAAAAATTTATAATCTTATTTTAATAATCTACGTTTATTCATTTATATACTAATTACATCATAATTATCTGTTGCAGTTTTCCTTGATTTTGATTTTGTTTTGAGCTTGTGGGGAGTATTTTTTCATTTTATTTTTCATTTTTCATTTTTTTTTCTAGATGTCATTCTTGAATAATTTCACATAAAAAACAACAGCAAAATTGTTTTAAAAATTCATTGACAATATAGCAAAAAGAAAAAAAACTATATATATGATAATAAATAAATATATACATATATATAAATAAATGCATATATGTATATATATATATATATATATAATATATATATATATATATATTGCCCCCCCCCCCGGACATGTTTTCTTTTGTGCCTTGTTTAATGCCAAAGATTACTTAATTACAAATACCTCTTGGATCTTTCAATAACTTGTCTATATTGAATCTATGGTTATCAGTTAAATGTGTATGTATAAATGTTTACGTGTGTGTTCATACATATATATATATATATATATACAAATGTCTGTGTATTTTTCAGTGTTTACAAATAACACGGAAAAAATAAATAAATAGTTACCATGGTAGCAAAAATTCACATAAATGCCAAGGATGTAACAGCCTACTTATAAAGGTAGAAATTCCAGGTTTTGGTGAAATGTTTTTAGATAACATAGATAAATAAATGGAGTTAACGCAGGTGTTATTCAAAGATTTGAATAGCACATGCGTTTAACTCCATATATATATATATATATGTATGTATGTATGTGTTGTTGAGAAGACTAATTTTTTAAGCTATTAACCTCATCTTTGGAGACAAAACATTTTTTTAAACTATTTACATCAATCTAGACTTATTTTGATAAGTTTGATCACCATTTAACATTGAGTGTCTATGGATAAGAGCAGTATTATCTTCAGTTTAGAAATACATTTTCTAGTTCAAATCCAGTCTGGTACTTTGTACATATCCAGGAATAAGACACTTGATGACAATCAGCAGCCAAAGCAGTGAAAACATGATATAAATGTAAATATTAAAAATAAAGAAGAAAAAAAAACCTTCACTAAAAATAAGGTTAATAGTTAAAAAATTTATAATCTTATTTTAATAATCTACGTTTATTCATTTATATACTAATTACATCATAATTATCTGTTGCAGTTTTCCTTGATTTTGATTTTGTTTTGAGCTTGTGGGGAGTATTTTTTCATTTTATTTTTCATTTTTCATTTTTTTTTCTAGATGTCATTCTTGAATAATTTCACATAAAAAACAACAGCAAAATTGTTTTAAAAATTCATTGACAATATAGCAAAAAGAAAAAAAACTATATATATGATAATAAATAAATATATACATATATATAAATAAATGCATATATGTATATATATATATATATATATATATATATATATATATATATATAATAAATTCCAAATATACTACAAATTATAATTTATATTATTAGAACAATTGCTTTGTGAAAAACAGAGCCTTTGGAGTCACTTGTGCTTACATTCCTGGCAATAATTTCTGTTCATTCCTTCTTCTTTTCAAGCACCGACTTTGAGCCATAATTTGGAATTGTTGGTTTAAATATAAATAAACGTTTCTCAGCCAAAATGTGAGGACATTGCAAGTGTGAGGTGTCATTTATGTCACCCTACTGAAACCAAATATATAAAGAGAGTTTAAAGATTAAAAGAAACACAATAAAATATCTAGAATTTTCTCATGTTTTCTTCGTGTTTTTTGTTATTTTTGTTATTTATTTATTTCTTCTTCCCATTGACCTAACAGTTAAGGTGTTGCGCTCAGAATTCTAAGGTCATGGTTTCAATTCCCAGACAGCATTGTGTTGTGTTTCCAGTCCACTCAGCTGTAAATGAGTTCCAGCAATTGCAGAGAAGTTAACCCTGAGAGGGACTGGCATTCTATTCAGGGGGAGTTTTGTAATCCCGGTCACTTATATGCCATGGAAACTAGGTTAAACTTTAGTCTTATGAGTCCCAAAGTTCATAATAGACCCAAGTCTTTACCTTTAAAACATGTTCTCATCTGACCCCAGCATTCATCTCCAAACTGAAGCATCACCCACCTCTGACACTGCACTTAGTTCCTGTCAAAGAGGCTTAATTTTCAGCTGCTCTGTCAACATCATTGCTTGTGTTATATAATAGGTACCATGGTAAGGTGTTTTTGTCTTCATCTGATGTAAGTTTGCTGTGCTTTTTGCTTTTGGCCTGAATGGTTGAGCCCAGCCTAAAGAGATCAGTGTAGTTGCTGTTCTACTGAACAACTACAAGAAAGGGAATTCTACAGGGCTGGCATCCTGAACGGCATAGCGGTAAATGCAGGGTCAGTGTAGGTGGGGTGGACACAATATCAATGACAAGACAAAACAAGTCAAGTGAACCTTCATAGAAGCAGCTCGAGATCTGGCAAATCTGAAGAATCCATGATGCTGTGGAATTGTCTCTTTGTAGAATGGTTGTATGAAAAAGCATGGTATATATATATATCAGAACAACAGAAAGAAAACTAGAATAAGGAAACAATATGTCTGTGGTTCAAAGACACGAATGTGTTGAGAGATATTTTGCCAATCAGTTGGGGTAATTTATTTCTATGTATAGTCTTAGATCTCTCTACTTGTAGCAGCAGTCCCAAAATTCTTTCTGTTACTTTCAAAACTTGGTCCATTAATAATTGCTTTTTTATTATTATTATTTAGAGCATTTCCATTACCTATGTAGCAGTATCTTGATGATACAGTATGAACCCTTTACTCACTGGTTGACTATGGAAGTGTCTAGCTTTGAACCCCAATTCCACAGCATGCCCTCTAATGGTGTGCCTATATTTTGTAGGATACACAGATGGTGATGCAGTCACACAGATGTGTATGTCATCATCATCATCATCGTTTAATGTCCGTTTTCCATGCTGGCATGGGTTGGATGGTTCGACTGGGGTCTGGGAAGCCAGGAGGCTGCACCAGGCTCCAATCTGAACTGGCAGTGTTTCTACAGCTGGATGCCCTTCCTAAGGCCAACTACTCAGAGTGTAGTGGGTGCTTTTTACTTGCCACAGGCACAGGGACCAGAGGGAAAGACATCGACTATGATCGGATGATGCTTTTTACGTGCCACTGGCATGGAAGCCAGTCAAAGCAGCACTGGCATTGGCCACGTTTGGATGGTGCTTTTTACATATTACCGGCATGGGGCTCACATCTACAATTTCCATTTGATTTGATTTTGATATTGCTGATGTTGATGTACTTGACTCAATAGGTCTCCTCAAGCATGGCATGTCGCCCTACAATCCAAGGTACTTTTGAGTGGGCTGGTTATGTGACACTGGTGTAGGTTACAGCTGTGAACTCACTTTATTTGCCGAGTCTTCTCAGCCACAACATACCTCCAGAGGTCTCAGTCTTTTGTCATTACCTCTGTGAGGCCCAACGTTCGAAGAAACATTGCCAGATCAGACTGGACCTGGTGCAGCCTTCTGGTTTCCCAGACCCCAGTTGAACCGTCCAACCCATGCTAGCATGGAAAGCGGACGCTAAACGATGATGATGATGATGATATCATCATCATCATTTAACATGTTTTCCACACTGGTATGAACTGGACAGTTTGACCAGAGCTAGCAAGCTGGAGAATTGTACCAGTGTCCACTCATGCATTTTGGCCTGGTTTCTACAGCTGAATGCTCTTCCTTAAAGAGTGTACTGAGTCCTTTTTACATGGCACTGGCACATGATTTTTATGTGACACCAGCACCTGTCACTGCTGATGCCAAAAGAGGAATAAAAGTTCTTAGATATGTACAACAAAATATATTACTGATGACAGAAAAATAAGTCAGAAGTGATGGAAGTATTTTTCCTTCATTTATATACAGACCTAAAGTGTCTAGATTTTGTTATTTGTTATTGCAGGAGGCACTGTTCTTGCTGGGATCTGTTCTTGTTTCTGGCCTGTATTAACAAAATAGATGCTATAAATAGAAGCATATTACTGTGTTAAAATGTGAATAATTGGTATTGTATCTTGTGATCAAAAGAACAGATCCTGTACACACTAGATCTTTTCTGCAATCTGACCTGGAAACAATGCTGCAATGGACTACCAACTGGCCGCTCAGGCTGGCAATAGACAAGTGTACCACTATATATTTTGGGCTAAAAAAAACTTGGAATTTTTTTAGCTACTTTCTCTATAAAACCAGCCATAAGAAGTCTTCTGGTAAATGTAACCCAGGCATTATTATTGAGAATATTCTGCACTGGATGAACCTCATTTCTAAAATCGTCAAAAGGACCCAAGTTGTCATAGCATCATTTGTCAGCCACTTACCTGTTATCTATTTAAAACTATATATGGCTATAGTACATCAGACTGCTTACACTTCCAATCTGGAACTCCAATCTTGTCCAAAATATTGATCTACTGGAAACCGTCAAAGACATGCAAACAGACAAATACCCTCCATCAGACACTAGTTTTGAATGTCTTAATACTCCAGGCATCGACACGCTAAACATTCAATGTTGAGCAGCTGGCTTGGAGGAACCCCACAAGATTATCCAATATATTTCCAATGATAACTTTTTAAATTCAAAAATTTAATATCTCTACAACACAGAGACATGATTATGAAATCAAGCACCCATAAATTTCAGAAATATTTTTTTCACACTCTGTCAAAGCATTAACCAGCTGAAACTGGCTTTGGCTCTGTAATACAAATGTCTTGTTTTTCATAAGTTTTGAATTAAAATCTTCCACAAAACCTTAGTCACAATTTATGTTCCTAACACTAGCTGAATGATAAATAAGTTATTTTACTAAATGCTTTGTTATATTTAAAGTAATTGAAAGAAATACAGAGCATCTCAACAGAAATACAGTAACGAAAGGCACATTTTTTACATTTGGCAGATATTTGTCCTCATCTTGTTGTTAACACGTTTCGGCTGATATACTCTCCAACCTTCATCAGGTGTCTTGGGGAAATTTTGAACCTGGGTTCTCATTCCTAAGATATTATTATTATTATTATTATTATTATCATTATTACTATTATTACTATTAAGGTCACTGCTTGGAATCGAACTTGGAATTTTGGGGTTAGTAGCCTGCGCTCTTAACCACTACTCAAGTACTCAAGTTCGAAATTTCCCCAAGACACCTAATGAAGGCTGGAGGGTATATCAGCCAAAACATTGTGTTAACAACAAACAAGATGAGGACAAATATCCATCGAATGTAGATAATGTACATAATTCCTCGTCTCTTAAATATAGAACTGTAGTAACGAAAAGGTTAAATAGATTATCTACATCAGCTATTTGCTGTCAGAACATGGCTTCCTACAAAATCTCTCTGCTTCCAGAAATTCACCAACACTGCTTCTGATGTACCTCTGCTTCTTTTACTCTTTATGGTTTTTTTACAGTTCACTTTTTCTCTCCTTTTGTGTAACGTGAAGAATTCTAACCTCCATTGCTGTCTTTCTTAACTTGACTTGTATGTCTTTTTTCTGTGTCCTCTTTGGCTTTATGATAAGTTATAGTGAGTCTGAGCACCTTATACAAAAGCTCATTCATTCACCCATCTTTGAGTTCAAAGCCCACTAAGGTCAACTTTGCCTTTCATCCTTTCGGGGTCAATAAAATAAGTACCAGTTACATAACTGGGGTCAATGTAATTGAACTGGCCCTCCTCACCACCCCCTGTCGAAATTGCTGGTCTTGTGCCAAAATTTGAAATCATTGTTGTTGTTTAGTTAATTATTATTATTAATAAACAAAAGGCACCAAATTAACAGAATTGTTAACATATCAGAGAAAATGCTTAGAAGCATTTATTCCAGCATTTTACAAATCCAGCTTTTGGTCCTTTTGGGCTTGATAAAATAAATACCAGCCAAATACTAGGGTCCATGTAATTGTCTTGCTGCCTCCCCTCAAATTTGATGGCCTTGCACCAAAATTAGAAAATAATTTTTTTTCCTTTCTTTCTTACGAAAACTTTTAGCTTATTTTGCTGAATATGATGGAAAGTGTCAGCTGCCCACAGCCAGCAGACTAAGGCAACACTCGTTTACTGATCATGCTTCAAGAACCCTGCAGGGAACTATCATCATTGTCATTATTATTATTATCAATTGTAGTATTGAAAGCTATACATGTGCCTTAACCCTCTCTTTTGCTTCTTTGTCCCTGGCTACTTATCCTTACAGTTATATCTATTTACGTCCTGTATCTGCTTCCCTGGTTTCAATAGCCATCAACAATTGAGACCACTTGGTGCTTTCTAGCATCAGACTTCATTTGACCAATGAAAATATAGTATGTTCTTACACGCACACACACACACACACACACACACACACTCTATACATCATTGTATCTGTATACAAATGTATAAAAACATATTTGTGTCATGTGTGTGTGTGTGTGTTTATACACTAACATATTTACATCTGTTCTTGCACTGGTGATACATAAAATGTGTCACATTCAATATAACTATATAACTATAACTATATATATATATGTATATATGCATGAATGTATACACACATACATATACATACTTGTCCACATACATATATATATATAAGTGTATGTGTATAGATACATGAGTGTGTGTTTATATATATATATATATATATATATATATATATATATATTTATTATAGAGTAAGAGCAGGGAAAATTGCATCAAAAAATTTATCACAGAAAATATACGTCCAAAATAATATTGTATTAATAGATTGATATATAAATTGTCATCATCATCATCATTGTCATTTAACGTCCACTTTCCATGCTGACATGGGTCGGACGGCTTGACTGAAGATGGATGCGCTTCCTAACGCCAACCACTCCAAGAGTGTAGTGGGTGCTTTTACATGTCACTGGCACGAGGGCCAGTCATGCAGTACTGGCAACAACCACACTCAAAAGGTGCTTTTTACATTCCACCTGCACGGGAGCCAATATGGTGGCACTGGCAAAGACCATGCTCGAATGTTGTTTTTCACGTGCCATCGACACATGACCCAGTAAAGCAACGCTGGCAACGATCACGCTCAAATGGTGCTTTTTATGTGCCACCGGCAGAGGAGCCAGTCAGCAGCCCTGGCAATGATCCCACTTGGATGGTATACTTATTTAAAAAGTTCAAAATATCTTACGAACATTTGATGAATGTATTACCCTTTGAAATGAAATCTAAAATCTAAAAGCTGCCATTCTTTGTTTGCTGTCTGCAAGTCATGCATTTCATTGATGTTCAGTTTCAGATGTAGATCAAGCTTTCTTTCTCAAGATGAGATGTTAGTCTGTCACAGGGTTATTCACTGGGCTCCTCACAGGGTTACTCAAAAACACGTGTGATCTGGTCCAGGAATCAAAGCCATGATTTTACAATTAGGAGTCCAACACACTAACCACTAAGCCATGCACCTCCACACAAGGATGTGTGTGTGTGTGCTTTCACATATACACACAAATGTGTATCAAAGTAATTTCAGTTGAGAAGGGAGATAAAGTATCCACACTTCTTGTATGTGGTGCATTAATATAATCCTGTTCAGACGTAGAATGCATCCATATTTCAGTTTAATCATCATCCTCATCGTTTAATGTCCGTTTTCCATGCCAGCATGGGTTGGATAGGTTGGACGATTTGACTGAGGTCTGGAGAGCTAGCAGCTGCACCAGGCTCCAATCTGATCTGGCAATGTTTCTACAGCTGGATGCCCTTCCTAACACCAACCACTCCAAGAGTGTAGTGGGTGCTTTTTACACGCCACCAGCACAGGAGCCTGGCATTGATCACATTCGGATATTGCATTTTAAATGCCACCATCATGGTGGCCAGTCAGGGGTACTGGTGTCAACCACGTTCAGTTGGTGCTTTTTACGTGCCATTGGCACAAGAGCCAGTCAGTGGGTACTGGTATCAGCAGTCCGGGGTTAGTATTTAAGATATCCACACTGAGTCTACAAATTGATCCTTTCCATCTATCCAGTCTATGTTGGTAAAACACAGATTTAGGTTTCTTCTTGGTATATAACTGTTCCAATACTCATTGATACTCTGAGTTGTCTTTTCTGTGTAAGTTTAAAGGTTTTTTTGAGAGCCTCAATTCTTTAGCATTTAAATTGACAATATATGTCCCAATTGCTCTGTTTTATGTTCAAACTGGCCAGATCCAGTCTCTTACATCTATCTTATCATGTCATTCTGAAAAAATAAGCAATCAGGCATAGGAGTGGCTGTGTGGTAAGAAGTTTGCTTCTCAACCACATGATTCCAGGTTCAATCACACTACATGGCACCTTGGGTGAGTGCCTTGTACTATGGCCTCAGGCTGACCAAAGCCCTGTGAGTGGATTTGGTAGACAGAAATTGAAAGAATCCCATCATATATATATATATATATGACTCAGGAAAACCTGGGATGAGGTGGTGAAGCACGACCTTTGAGCATTGGGCCTTACTGAGGCAATGACTAGTGACCAAGACCTTTGGCGATATGCTGTGCTTGAGAAGACCTGACAAGCCAAGTGAGACCATAGCCCATGGCCTTTGTCATTGGGTGTAACCATCCCACTTATGAGCACCCCTCATTCATTGGACAATAAATTTTGTTTGTTAAGACCTATTGAGGCAAGTGAAATCAGAATCAAAATCGCTGATGCCACTGATGACAGTACCACATGATTGGCACTCATGCCAGTGGAACGTTAAAAGCACATCTGAATGCGGGGTGTAACCGGCCGACTTATGGGTACCCTTCATTCATTGGACAATGAACTTTGCTTGCGAAGATCTATTGAGGCAAGTGCAAACAAATCAAAATCACTGACGTGGCCGATGACAGCACTGCCTGATTGGCACTCATGCCAATGGAACATTAAAAGCACATCCGAACGTGATCGTTGCCAGGGCCACGGATTGGCTCCCGTGCTGGTGAAACATGAAAAGCACCATTTGAGCATGATCGTTGTCCAGCGCCGTCAGACTGGGTCCCATGCAGATAGCACGTAAAAACACCTTGTGAGCTAATGCTGCGTCAACTGCTGCTGCACAACCTGCAGAGAATGAGCACCAGCGTAAACTTCGACGAACAGCTAATGCTGCATCAACTGCTGCTGCACAACCTGCAGAGAATGAACACCAGCGTAAACTTCGACGAACTGCTAATGCTGCATCAACTGCTGCTGCACAACCTGCAGAGAATGAACACCAGCGTAAACT
Source organism: Octopus sinensis (assembly GCF_006345805.1). NCBI lineage: Eukaryota > Metazoa > Mollusca > Cephalopoda > Octopoda > Octopodidae > Octopus > Octopus sinensis. The sequence goes on from NC_043005.1 coordinate 27,138,654, forward strand.
TCGACGAACAGCTAATGCTGCATCAACTGCTGCTGCACAACCTGCAGAGAATGAACACCAGCGTAAACTTCGACGAACAGCTAATGCTGCATCAACTGCTGCACAACCTGCAGAGAATGACACCAGCGTAAACTTCGACGAACAGCTAATGCTGCATCAACTGCTGCTGCACAACCTGCAGAGAATGACACCAGCGTAAACTTCGACGAACTGCTAATGCTGCATCAACTGCTGCTGCACAACCTGCAGAGATGAACACCAGCGTAAACTTCGACGAACTGCTAATGCTGCATCAACTGCTGCTGCACAACCTGCAAGAATGAACACCAGCGTAAACTTCGACGAACTGCTAATGCTGCATCAACTGCTGCTGCACAACCTGCAGAGAATGAACACCAGCGTAACTTCGACGAACTGCTAATGCTGCATCAACTGCTGCTGCACAACCTGCAGAGAATGAACACCAGCGTAACTTCGACGAACTGCTAATGCTGCATCAACTGCTGCTGCACAACCTGCAGAGAATGAACACCAGCGTAAACTTCGACGAACAGCTAATGCTGCATCAACTGCTGCTGCACAACCTGCAGAGAATGAACACCAGCGTAAACTTCGACGAACTGCTAATGCTGCATCAACTGCTGCTGCACAACCTGCAGAGAATGAACACCAGCGTAAACTTCGACGAACAGCTAATGCTGCATCAACTGCTGCTGCACAACTTGCAGAAAATAAAAAACGAACGCACTACACGCCTGGTTAGGAATGCTGCCAACATGTCTACTGCACGAGCTTCCCACACCTTACAACAGAGATATACTATGCTGCAGATATCCGTTCAACAAAGAGCTAATAGACGTGGAATTTTCAACGCCATGCAGCTCACGATGGTCATTAAAGGCTTTCGACTACAACCCTAAGCTTTATTATGATTGTCACCCAGATATGAACATTAGAGATATGTCCATCACTTGATCTTTCTGCAATGCTAAGAAGTGGTCAAGAGAAACTCCTGCTATGTGTTGCGCTAATGGAAAAGTTAACCCCACTCCGCTGCAGGATGCACCACAGCTGTTAAAGTTACTCTACACTGGCACAACTACAGAGTCGAAACATTTCCTCAATAACATCCGGAAGTACAATTGTGCATTCCAAATTACAGCTTTCAGCGCTAATGTTGTTCAAGAAGGCGGGTTTATGCCTACTTTCAAAGTGCAGGGACAGATTTACCATAGGATAGGATCACTTGAACCTGCTGAAAATCAAGATCCTTCAACTGTACTTTGTAGGCAATTTATATGAACAAGCCACCCGACGAAACTCCATTTCCACTGGCACTAACTTTCACCTGATAATGCAATTTCAAAACCTTTTGCACCAGAAAAGCTGCTACGTACGCAGCTTCAAGTATGCCTTGGAAACAGAAGCTCTATCAAATTTTAATGTTGTCATTAATGCTCAGAAAAGACCTTCTGTTACAATGCACCCACATGCAATGAAATAGCGGTACTCCTTCACGGTGAACAGCACAATCTCAGAGACATTGTCCTTAGACAACACTCTCCAACGAATTAGTGAAACGCACCGATCCTACGATACGCTTCAATATCCACTTCTGATTGTTAACGGTGAGGACGGCTACCACATCGGTATACTACAGCAAGATCCCCAAAAGCGTAATGAACATCTCAACAAAGCAGTATCCTGCATGGACTTCTACTCATACCGATTTATGATCCGAAACAACTGCTGTGATCACCTCGAGAGCTGTTTCATCGATTTGCAGTCGATATGTGCGCAAAAATGGAATCAGAGAGATTGTATTTCATCAGGTCACATAAAAAAAATTGCGTTCTGACAGCTACATCCATCTCCGAGATGTCATCAACAATGATGCTGCTCCAACAAGCATAGGAAGAGTTTGCATCTTGCCCTCCACGTTCACTGGAAGTCCCCGATACATGCATGCAAGAACACAGGATGCAATGACCTTTGTCCGCCACTACGGCAGGCCTGATCTGTTCATAACTTTCACATGCAATCCTAAGTGGAAGGGAGATTCAGACCGAACTCTTCTTCGGCCAAAAGCCTAAAGACAGGCATGACCTCCTCGCCCGAGTTTTCCATCTGAAGTTAATCACTCTCATGGAGCTCATAAAAAAAACGGAAGTCTTCGAACCCATACAATGTGACATGTACACAATCGAATGGCAAAAAAGAGGCCTTCCACATGTTCATATCCTGCTTTGGCTGTCAACGAAGATCAAATCCACTGACATCGACAAGATAATCTCTGCAGAGCTTCCTGATCCAGCTTTACACAAAGTACTATACGAAACAGTTACGGCAAACATGGTGCATGGTCCATGTGGGCGTGGATTCAACATAAACTCACCATGCTTGAAAGACAGTGTATGTTCGAAAAGGTTTCCAAGGAAGTTCCTACAAGAAACTCAGACAAGTGCTGATGGGTATTCATCATAGAGACGGAGAAAACCAGAAGACGGCGGTTTCACAGCAACTATCGGACAGCACGCGGTTGAAAATAGGTGGATTGTTCCCTACTGCCCAATCCTGTCAAAGAATTTCCAAGCCCACATCAACGTTGAGTTTTGCAACTCCGTTAAGTCCATAAAGTACGTTTGTAAGCATGTGAACAAGGGTTCTGACACTGCAATGTTTGGACTTCAACAAGAATACTGCCAGGATGAGGTGATGCACTATCCGGTGGGGCGGTACTTAAGTAGCAACGAGGCTTTCTGGCGCATCTTTGGCCTTCCACTTCACCAACGACACCCCGCCATTCAACAGTCTGTTAGAAGATAGTGCACAATGGGATGCAACTTTGGGAGAGGCTGCTTTATCAGAATCACCTACAAGTCTCAGGGCACTATTTGCGGTATTACTACAGACATGCGAATTGTGTGATCCTGCCACACTATGGCTCAAATACAGAGACAACCTGGCCGAAGACTTTAAGCGGCAAGCTCAACTGCTCTATCCTGGCATGGAGGGTATCGGCAATGAAGTCTACAATAAAACTCTCATTGACATTGAAGACAGAATTGCTACACTCGGTGGAAATGAATTGTCCACGTATGGCCTGCCACAAACATTCAGGCCTTCCCACTGCTGTCATTCATGAAACATCCAATGGCACTCAAGCGCTTTCAAAGTACATTGTTGAAAACGAGCCTAAATTACTTCTGGACCAGCTGCAGGCCTACAGAACTATTCTCAACAGTGTACGCCAACGCGAGGGACGAATCTTCTTCCTGGATGAACAAGAAAAACATTTATTACGAAGCTTCTCTTTGCAAAGTTAAGCAGCACCAGGACATCGTGGTAGCTGTGGTTTCCTCTGGGATTGCAGCTACTTTGTTATCCGGTGGCAGGACAGCACACTCGACTTTTAAACTCCCTCTGAATTTAGCAGCATCCGTGATGCATTCATGCAACATCAGCAAAAGCACAGATCAGGGGCAGATACTTAAAAGGTGTCATCTAATCGTCTGGGATGAGTACACCATGGCTCACAAGGGAGCTTTGGAAGCATTAGATAGTGCCCTGAAAGACATCCGAGACTGTCAGGCTCTAATGGAAGGTGTAACACTTCTGTTGTCAGGTGATTTCAGGCAAACTCTTCCTGTCATTCCGGAAGGCACAAGAGCAGATGAGGTCCAAGCATGCCTGAAGTCCTCTGCCCTGTAGCATCATGTTACGACCCTCAGCCTTACCACTAACATGAGAGCTCAGCTACACGGCAACCAAATGTCCGCAAAGTTTTCACAGGACATTTTGACACTTGGTGAAAGCAAGATGCCTCTCGATGCTGCAGGAGAAATGGAAATGTGGCCATTTTCCTGTTATTAATTCTGTGGATGAGCTCAAATACAAAGTCTTTCCCAACTTCACAGAAAACTACCAAAATCACAATTGGCTGTGAGAAAGAGCAATATTAGCTCCAAAAAACGTCGCTGTTAAAAAAAAAGTTCATTTTCCATGTTTTTTTTTATGTTCTGGTTTTTTTTTTGACGTCCTGTACCCATATATGCATGTATATACACACACACATATATATGTAGGTATGTACATATATGTATGTATATACATATATATTATTATTATTACTATTATATATACATTATTAAATCTCAGAACGAGATGTAAACAGTAATCGCTCGACAATGTAAAGTATAATAGCCATCTCAATATGGCTAAGCTACAGTAACCCCCCCCCCTTTGTGGTTAGCCATATTGGGATGGCAATTATACTTTATATATACATTGCTTGCCAACTAATGTTGGTATGTTTACGTCCCCATAAATTAGCAGCTTTACAAAAGAGACCAATAGAATGAGTACGTGGGGTCGATGCTACTCGATTCCTTTATGCGAAGCCTGCAAGGTTTAGTATGTGTTACATGGTGTTGATTCAGTAATTATCGACCACCTTTAATTATACTCAATGTTAGACTCTTTGAGGTGTTTAATGTATGATGCTAATGTCATGGAATTTTTGGGGTGAATAATTGAATTCTTGTGTCCCCTATATCTATTTTTAAAATCAATAGTACTTCCTATCTAAATTTTCCTGTGTCACATAGGGCTTACTGATCTAACTTCGCAGCCCACTCTCTATATATGTACATTGCATGCAAATCACACAGACGTAGGTGTGTATGCATATACACCTCACGTTCGCCAGCGCGCATTTTTTTTTCATATTCGTTTACTACACGTTGTTGTACACATATTACCTATTACGCGATTTAAAAAAAAAATGGGGGGGGCTGTGTTGAGACGACTCGGAACACTCACGATGTGAATTTTCCGAGTCCTCTCCCCCACCCCCGTTCACCAGCGCGCATTCTTTTTCATATTTGTTTTCTACATGTTGTTTTACACCTATTACACTATTTTTTTTGTTTTTGCTCGGATCAAACACTGGAGTTTAAAGGTCAAGGTTTGACGATGTGAATTTTCCGAGTCCTCTCCCCCACCCCCAATGGCGAGCGCGCATTTTTTTTCACATTCGTTTAGAGCAAGTTGTTTTACACCTGTTACACTATTTTTTTTTCTTTCTTTTTGCTCGGGTCAAACCCTTTAGTCTAATTCCACCCCCTTTTTGTTTCCTTTGCCAGAGGGGTTGGAGAGGCGGAAAATAAAAAATTTGAAAACGTGTTTTGTGGGGTTTCCAAAATCTTCAACTTTTAAGTAGACTCCAACCGGAAAGTTCGACAAGCTAGAAACAACAGCCAAACCGAAGATCCACTTTCTAAATACGAAATACCAAAAGAGAAAAGGAATTTAAAATGTTATTTTGTGTGTGTGTGTGCAAAAACTAAATTTTACATACCTCTCTTAATTCCGAAAGACCCTCAACCACAACATGTTCACTTTCTGTCACAGACAGATACGCTGGCGGAGTTAGTTATTTATTTTTGAAAAATTGAAATTTTATAAATTTTTTTTTTTTCAGAATCATAATCTCCGTATGTTTCTATGTATTTCGCAAAAAAGAATTTCTTATAAAACCCCCAGATTTGGGGGTGGGTTGGGTTGGGTTAGGGGAAATTCAAATTTTGAAATGCCGATTTTTTTTTTTTGCAGATTCGGAATCTCTGCAGTCGAAAAAGTAGGTTTCTGTAGAATAAAAAAGACAAAAAAAAAAAAAACGAAAAGGGGGTGCAGTCCATGTCCCTTACCTCCGCCAAGTAATTTACCAACATTAAACCAAAAATTATCAAGAAAGTATCAATGAAGCAAATGAAAAATTGTTAAAAAAAAAAAAAATTAGGAAAATAATAGGTAATAAGGCAATCTTTCGTCTCTAGTAGACCTTTCCGTCGATTTCCGTAAAAAATTTTTATTTTTTTACATATGGGCTTGCGGGAACTTTTGAAGTAATAAGAGCGAAAGAGACTAAGAGAAAGCGATTGTATGACGAGGGAAGTTCTTTTGAAGTTACCGTGCATGGCAAGCATTGATGTACATGTGTGTGTGTGTTTGATGGGGTGTGGGAGACAGACAGTATGTTGTGTAAGTGAAGTGCTTCTGTTAGTGTGTGTGAAGAAACAGAGTAATGTGTGAAAGAAAGAGATAACTGAAATTTTTTACTCGGTGTATGTGTATATGTATGTATATTACTTCAAAAGTTCCCGCAAGCCCATATGTAAAAAAAAAATATTTTTTTACGGAAATCGACGGAAAGGTCTACTAGAGACGAAAGATCGCCGGTAACCCGGTAATAAATATACACACAAAATAAAAACCATGTCAGATGAAAATAAATATGTTTTGTAACAGATTTTACTAAATAAAAAATAATTATACAGGTGAGAATTACATGAAATAAAAATGTGGTCTGAAAACTGGTGGAATAAATTTCTGCTGTAATTCATCCCATTTTGGACAGTTTTGTTTTGTTAGAAAAATAAAATAGAAAGTTATGTGAAAAACACGTGTTTTTTTGTAATATGTATTATTATAAAAGAGTGAGAGAAAGTATGTGTGTGTGTGAGATAAACAAGAAGTATATGGACGGACTTAGGTTTTGAGTACAGTGGTAGCTACTAATAAATAACCACCAGTACCACTCATGTTTACAAGAGGGTGGGTCCTCATAGGTAAAACCTGAAACTCTCGCAACCATGTTTCTGTTAACGGAAATTTACCAAACATCCAAGTTCTCGCAACTGAGCATAACATTCCAACAAACTCTCCTTGTATTGGGAATACACGACGATTTGTCGTGATGGTCGAAGATACCGTAGTAAGTTTAATACTAGAGGGGTCGGATAAAATTTAGAAGCAATTATAATACAATCCAGTTCTTTACTGACCATCAGGCTTTGTGTTGTAACCAACTTTTTTACAAAACTTTCACGTTTTGCTTCACGATTTTCAAATGTCCCACGATATCGTTTTTTCTCTGGTTTCACACTATCCACAGTTTCATTTTGTTTTTCCTCTAAAGATGTCGCTTTAGAATCAGTAACGCTGCTGTCCACGTTGTTTTTGCTTTTATCTTCGCAATTGTCAGATTCTTCATTCTTCATTTCACTTTTGTTATCATTTGTGTCTTCGGGCGAAAGTTCTGGGTTCGATTCCAACTCATTATCGGTACCTTCAGACTTAACAATAGTAGCTGCAGTTTCGTTACTTTCCTCGTTGTCAGGACTAGTTTCAAGTTTGAGCGCTTTCACTTTTGGTTCGTTTTCGTCAACGGCAGCAGGTTTACTATCATCATCAATTATAATGTTACCGGTGTGTTTCAGTAAATTTAATTTCTCCATGGGGAACGAATGTAAAGTATCCATGTGGTCTTGATCGAAATCGTAACAGTCAACAGCAGGACGTGAAGGATGCTGACCATGATAAACATGGATCACATTTCCTCGGCCACCTAACCGCTCCATAACTGCCCCAACAACGATTCCAAGACAAGTGTCTACCACAGCAACGTTCATATCGGCACGAATATTACCTAGCATGAGAATCTGAGCCAAAGAATCGATTCTCAAGTGACAAATTTTGGCAGGGCTTTTCGCAAAATACATTTCGATTAGTATTCTTGTGGTAGGTCGTAGAACTACGAAGACTAGCATGTATTTTCGTTTCTTTTTCTTAATATATTTGTCCTGGGCGTATTCAGTTTTCAGAGAAAATGTCGAACTGTTTTCAATAAGACGTCCAACGATGCTTTCACCAGCCAAACCATCTTTTTTCATGGCCATTATTTCTTCGTGTGACAACTGCTGGTTACTGTCTTTACCAACAATGTTGCGGTTGTCAACACCCTTTCCACAATCAGGAATGTTAACCTTCCACGAATGACGATCTACTTGGACGATGGTGTCATTCTTCACTTCGAATCTGGAGCCATACGGACAGCCAACCATGCCATCCAGTTTAAATTTGTGCTTATCAACGAAGACATAACGATTTAAACGAACCTGCATGATTCTATAAGAGTCATCACGCTTCATGACGATGTGGTCCCCTTCCTTTATGATCTTTTTGGCTGACATCATAACAACACTATCTTCCATCACAGAATGTAAAAAGGAAATAATTCAAATTACAAATCTATCTTTCCATGTGGGCAAAGAGGATAAGACACAGAGAGTAACGTCCCTTGCATAAGTTGTACTTGTCTACACACAAGTATTTCGTCATGGTAATACCTTTGTCTGAATCGATTTTGTTGCATCATTTAACTTTATACAAAAATAGTCGAAACTGGTTAAGAAAGAAAGGAAAAAAAAAACAGGAAGGAAAAAGAGAAATACAAACAGGAAATATGTACATTAGTCTTTGACCAGCATAATAGGAACTAAATTTCCCGCATTAAATGATGTAGTCGTAGACATATTTTGAAATAAAATGAAATAAAATTATTATTCATTAAAACAGGATGTACAGTTCATGAAACGCTTTTGTCTCGTTGGATAGCAAAAGGTTAACGATAGCAAGAACTAAAGGAATACAATGGTAACGGAATCGGTTGGTGTACGCGCGTACGTACACACACACGATACAATTCTTTACGGTGACTACGTGTGTATGTATGAATGTGTGTGCAGCATATTTTGTTCCTTCAGTTGCTATATATGTACACACACACATTAGAAACTGAGAGAAGCTTGCAACGTGTGTGTGTCTGTGCGTGCGTGTATGTTTGTATGTGTGTGTCTGTGCGTGCGTGTATGTTTGTATGTGTGTGTCTGTGCGTGCGTGTGTATGAATGTGTGTGTGTTTGTGTCTGCATGTCTTGACATTGTGAGATAATTGTAAAATGTCACTATGATACAAGCAATATCCATTCTGTGAAAACGTGTTTGGCCACGGGGAAATAATCCCTTACTTGGAAACAGATAAGGGTTGGTGACAGAATGGGCATCCAGCCTCAAGAAATCTGCCTCAAATCTGTCTGTCTAACCTGTGCAAGTGTTGAAAATTGGTCATTAAAACGATGATGGTGATGATATTTATATATACATACATACATATATATATATATATATATATATATATATATATATATGTTAATAAATAAAATAAAACATATGCATATATATAAACATATATGTACGTACCTACCTCTACATGTACATATACACGCATATATGAGTACAGGACACCAAAAAGGACGTCGAACACAATGAGAAACGTAAACATAGACACAAACCAAAGGAACTGGACATTTATGTAAAAACAGCAAAAAATAGAATACAGGACAATTAACACAAAGAAAAAACCCTTCTTCAGTCGCTAAAGCTTTCATCTACTCTACGTTTCGAAGGATAAAAGCAAGACGTATCTTCGACAGGAAAACTTTCCTTCCTGCGAAAAGCAAATCAATTAAAATTCTGAGATCTTTTCGCAGAGGGGTAAAAAATGGTAACAACAGGACAGTAACGACAGTGCAAATTGTAAACAGTATAAGACAGGACACATATATATGCTTCAGAACAAAAAACAGAAGGCAGAGATAGATGAGGGGAGAACAAGCAAGGTGTATTAGTTTTGACACTCAGGAAAAATGGAAGAAGTCTTTGATGTTTCAAGCCTGTGCTCTTCTACAGAGAGGAATGAGGAGAGAAGGGACAGAAAATGTGTCAGGATTAACGATAGTACCTGTTGAATTTATAGATATAAGTTGTTTAAGAATTCATAAATCAGAAAAATAGACATTTGTGCATGTGTGTGTGTGTGTGTGTGTGTGTGTGATATACAATATTAATGGTGATTGATTAATTCAAAGTTTTGTCAGTAGAGGCTTCTCAAAGCAGATTGTTTAGGAAATCATTATCACCTAATCTTTAAAGTAAACTGTCACCATTAATTATCATAAATAAAATTATTATTTTATTCATTTTGAATCTATAACCCGAATTGAGTTCTTTATTTTGTACATATTTAATGTACTTAAACACACAAACCTATAAAACTAACAATTATGTGCCTACACACATATATTCATACACACATATATAGTGATACATACATACACACACAGATACATACATACACACATACAGACATACATGCATGTATACATACTTACACACACACATACATGCATGAATACATACATACACACATACATACATGCATACATACATGTATGCATGCATATAGGATGGCTGCCCCCTCATTATTGGGTATGGCCATTGCACGAAGCTTAACTGTTATTGGCGCTGTGATCAAATGTGACTTTTTAGCCCAGCTAAAGATCTACAATGTCTTGTACAGAATTGGCAGCTAAAACCTTTACCGGTAATAGCTGGCTGTAGTTGTAACTGGGCTTCATGTACCTTTGCATGTCGTTTAAGTCCTCTTACCGAATTACACTCTCTTCCACATGCCTGACAGATATGATTAGTATGGTGTGTAACACCACCACCAGTGGCCAGGTTGTCACTCATCTGTCTTGCTTTATGACTATGAAGATGACTCTTGAGTCCAGTTTTACTGAGGCAGGGTCTTGCACAGACACTGCATGTCAGCATCATAGGAAGACCCTTCCCATCTGGAAGTGTAACAGTAATGCCCTTCCTGACATTTCTCCTTACTTTCTCATGCGCAACTTGAGATTTCTCAAAAGTAGCTGTCCCCTCGTGCACAATCCTTCTCCACCTGCTACGATCAATAGCTATGCCCTTCCATGTGTCAGGAGAGATGCAAGTATCTCTTAAGGAAGCCTTCAGCAAGTCCTTATACCTCTTTTTTTGGTTTATGTGGAGGTTGTTCTCCTTTAGCTAACTCTCCATACATTCATACACATACATACATACATGCATGTATGCATACACAATACACACATACATACATACATACACACACATACATACATACACAGACATACATGCATACTCACACATACATACATGCATACATACATACATACATACACATACATACATACATACACACACACATACATACATACATACATACATACGTACATACATACATAAGTAACAAGGATGTCCCTGACTCAATACATTATGGCCGTTTCAAGCAGCTCCATTTAATCAATCAATGAAAACATTACATCAATTTGAAAATTGATCAAATGGAGCCACTTGAAACAGCTGTAATGTTCCTTATTTACATTCTGTAAATAAGCTGTATGGAGTATACAGAACTGGCTTGGTATCTCAGTTTAAGTACCTAATTCAAATGAATCTTTATCATATATATATATATATATATATATATATATATATATATATATAATATATATATATATATATATATGAACAAAGAAGTATGACTTCTCTCTCTTTTATACATCATCATCATCAACATCCTCATCATCATCAGTATTGTTTAACGTCCGCTTTCCATGCTGGCATGGGTTGGATGGTTTGACTGAAGTTTGGTGAGCCAGAGGCTGCACCAGGCTCAATCTGATCTGACATAGTTTCTACAGCTTGATACCCTTCCTAACACCAACCACTCCAAGAGTGTAGTGAGTGCTTTTACGTGCCACCTGCACAAGGGCCAGTCAGGCGGTTCTGGCAATGACCATGCTCAAAAGGTGTTTTTTATGTGCTACCTGCATGGGAACCAGTCTGGCAGCACTGGCAACGACCATGCTCAAATGTTGTTTTTCACGTGCCGGTATGGCAATGATGGCAACGATCACGCTCGAATGGTGCTTTTATGTGCCACCAGCATGAGAGCTAGTCAGCGGCACTGGCAACAATCATGCTCGGATGGTGCTTTTAACGTTCCACTGGCACGAGTGCCAATCAAGCGGTACTGTCATCAGCCACATCAGTGATTTTGATTCTGATTTCACTTGCCTTAATAGGTCTTAACAAGCAAAGTTTATTGTCCAATGAATGAGGGGTATCCATAAGTGGTCTGGTTACACCCATTAGCATAGGCCACAGGTTATGGTCTCACTTGGCTTGTTCAGGTCTTCTCAAGCATAGCATATCTCCAAAAGTCTCGGTCACATTTTAAAATATTGTATATCCTAAATTAGGAATTGATGTGGATAAATGAAGGCAAATATATATTAAAGTTATGCATATTTTTATTGAATATGCAACCGAAGCTCATTGTATGTCCTTATTTAAATTAAATTAATTAAAAAAAAAGTTATTTATTTAGTTTGTACATTAAATATGAAACTAGTTTTGTATTAACCACACTGCCCTTAGGATAGACTACATTTATATCACTCGCCTTACATCATTTGTCCTTGTTATATTCAAAAACAAAAACCATTCAACACGCATGGAGTTTGGTTTTTAAACTGCCCTCCTCCCCGTCTCTATATCTTCATATATGTAGAAATAGATAGATAAATAGATAGATAGATAGATAGATAGATAGACAGACAGACAGACAGACAGATAGATTTCTTTATTGACCATGCAGGGCTGAACATAGGAGGGACAAAATACAAAGTGGATCTTTTCTTTTTGGGAAGAAGAGAAGGAAAAAAAATGGGTCAAATTCCGATCAAAAGGGATGGTGAAAAAAAAAGTGGGCACGATCAATAGGGATCGTAGATAGATAGATAGCTAGATACATACATACATACACACATAGATAAATAGATAGATGGATGGATAGATAGAGATACATACACACACACACACACGTGCACATGCATGTTGTCTTGAGCAAATACATCCGTAGTGAAAACACTTTAGTCTTAAAGAGTAGAAGTAAATCTCACTCATGTTGGTGGGGAGGGGTATGGTAAAACACATCCTGCACCCTGTGTAAAGTGGTTGGTGTGAAAAAAAGGCATTTAGTCGTAGAACCCTTGCAAGAAAGTGAGATGGGATCCTCTCATCTATCTGCAAGTGCTGTAACTTTAGATAAGAACTGATTTGAACTGTTATGACTCAACCAACCCATGCCAGCATAGAATGCAGAATGTAATGGGATGATGCTGATGCTGATATATATATATATATATATAGACAGAGGGATGGCTGTGTGGTAAGAAGCTTGCTTCCCAATCACATAATTCCAGGTTCAGTTCCACTGCATGGCACCTTAGGCAAGTGCCTTTACTATAGCCTTGGGCTGACCAAAGCCTTGTGAGTAGATTTGGTAGACGGAAACTGAGAGAAGCCTCTTGTATATATATATATATGTGTGTGTGTGTGTGTGTATATACATATATATATATATATATATATATATATATATATAATATATATATATATAATATATATATATATAATATATATATATATATATATACATGTAATATGTATGTTTGTATGTATGTATATGTGAATTTGTTTCCCCACTATCACTTGACAACCAATGTTAGTGTGTTTACATCTCTAGTAGCTTAGTGGTTTGGCAAAAGAGACCGATAGAATAAATACTATTCTTACAAAGAATAAGTCCTGGGGATGATTTGTTTGACTGAAACCCTTTAAGGTGGTGCTCCAGCATGGCCGCAGTCAAAATGATTGAAACAAATAAAAGAAAGAATTCATGTTATACACTCATGCTCATGTATGCACGTATGCATGTGCATCCGTGTATGCACATGTGTATAGCCAATACTCAGAGTACATTGCAATCAATCTTAAAGAGGAAATTTTCACCAAAGTGCTCAACAAATGCTCATAAGAATATAGGGGGTTATGGTATTAAGTCTATACTGTGAAAGAATAAATGAAAAGAGTAGTTTCATTACTTGGTTTTGAAAAACGTGTGACAATTCTTTTACTCTAGAACAGTGGTTCTCAACCAGGTCCGTATGGCCCCCTGAGGATTCACATAAAATTTTTAGGGGTCCAAGTAACAAAATAGTAAATTGGGGATCCACAATCATATTTTAGCTCCCCAGAAAAAAATTGTTTTTAGATGTATGTATTGGTATGTATTACAAGAAACAGCTAAATTTCTTTCTTCACCATTTTACATAGTTCAAACTACACAAATTAATCCTTTCGTTACCATATTTCTGTTGAGATGCTATGTGTTCTGTTCAATTACTTTAAATATAACAAAGAATTTAGTAAAATAACTTAGTTATCATTCAGCTAGTGTTAGGAACATAAATTGTGATTAATGTTTGGTGTGCATTCTCTATCTGTATGATGTGTTGTAGCACAGGGAATTACGTGTTATAGTATTGTATAGCACAGTGTTATGATATAATGTATTACGTTATACTATGGTTTGGAATAGTGCAGGATATTTGAACTGTCAGAATCCAGGACACCTCCACCAATAGTCACCACAACCCTTCATAGCAACGTTCAACACTCACTTTGGGCCTTTGGTGTTATTTATCTGTCTGTCTGTCTATTTATTTATCTATCTATCATCTATCTATCTGTCTGTCTGCCTACCTGTCTACCTGCCTATCAATCTATCTATCTATCTATCTATACACACACACACACACACACAATGTTTTGGTATTAGTGTATGGCGTCAGTCATGGATGAGTTTGTGTTTGTTCAGCTCTGTTGGGCAGATGAAAGAATGTAACACACTCATCCACGACGTCATAGACTTTTACCGAAAGATTGCCAAACATACATACATACATACATGAAAAAAAAGGACATATTGACCGATGTAGTCCTAGGGTGACCGGTAATAAAGTCACAGAAAAAAAATCACAGTAATAAAGTCACAATTAATTTACAGGATCCGGACAAAACTCCGCCGGACAATATTCCTGTGACTTTTTTTCCTGTAACTTTCTTTTATCTGGATTTAGTCCCAGATTTACACAAAAAGACCCGGGATTAAACAACAACATCGCCAACACAACAAACTACAAGACTCTCACTACCGCCACCACAAACAACAGCAATGAATCATCACCACCATCATAATTAATTACAACAATATTAATACTAATGGTTAAAACAGACATTCAGTTTGTAATAATTATTCTGTCAACAAAAATATATTTAACACTGACGACCTTTATTTGTCGTTCACCGGCGGTGTAAGTATAACATTGAAAACAGCGTGGTTATTTAGAATGTCATTTGAGGATTTTATCTGAGATGAATGATTGATGGCTATATATTACTATTGATTCGCTGTATGTAAGTGTAGAGTGTAGGCCGAGTATTCTCTAATACATTGTAATTGGAAAACTCTAAATTGCCAAAAAAAACAGAAGAAAACATGGGTTCAACTTTCACGTGGAAATATCTCACCTGGAGTAGATGTATAATTCACCGCAGGTATGTTTAAAAAAGCAGCCCAAAATACTCTTATAATAATAGTAATGTTTTCTTTATTTGCCATAAAGGCTACAAATAAGGAGGAAATTATAAAGCTGAAGGACAAACAATATCGGTTTTACACCGAATGTTGAAACCTAATAGGAAATACACTATGTAAGGAAACGTATTATTTTCTGTATCTTTTAGGAAGGTTAGTGCCCATGATTTTTCTTCCAGGACCTCCTAGATAGATAGGGTGTACGGAAGAAGGTATCATCAAACCAGAAACCTTATTCAAATGCTGGCAGTGAAGCGCAGACTCTGCTAAAAGCATTCAAGGTGCCCTATCGTGTTGTTAAACCGGATGACGGATTAACTACCTATACGTATATAAATAATAAATAAATTCCCGAGAGGAGATTCGCGGGAGCCTCTTTTTAAGCATGTATTTATCCTTCAAAGATGTGATTGCTGAAATTAGGTTAAATCATCCACCCCATTCATACCAGCATTTCAGCAGAACTGGAAGAGGTACTACTTAAATACAGAGGTCCCTTAACGGTTCTACTTCAGGTGTTACGTACAAAACATTTTAAATGTACGCCGTGTGGACGTGTAATGATACTCTGACCCACCCTAAAAACCAACCCTCCCCTTCATATCGTTACCTAGATGCATCGGGACCTCTGTATTTAAGTAGTGCTCTGGAGGGTACAGATTCGTTCCCACACGCTCACATTTTTACAGTAACACTTGGCCCAGGAAGAAGCTCACTCATTTAACTTTCCAAATACATCCACCTCAATATCATAATATTGCTTTAGTCATCAGACAGAACTCCCCCCACCCGCCACTATGGTGTTTTAATCCTTGTATTTTTACTTTATCGATCCCTGTGAAGCGATTTCAAGTTACGTCGGCTTCACTTTACCTTCCGGTAACTTGAAATCGTGTTTAGATTATCGGGTGGGAAGATAAAATCGATCTCAAATTGTCCCTGGGTGGTAGCTGGAAGGTAATTTTCGTCTTGCCTCAACATTTATTTTTTGCATTTTATCTCTGTCATTTATGTAGTAGTTGGGGTAGTAGTATGAGTGGCGGTGGGTGGTGAAGTATTAGTAGAGTGGTTAGTCGTAGTTGTGGTGGTAGTAGTAGCAGTACTAATATATGACACCAGGCTCAGGCTAACTTAGTGAGGGTGGTGGAGGGTAATATGAAATCAATTTCTGATCCCTGGAAGGGAGCCTGAAAAGGTGTAGCTTGAACCCTTTACACTAACTACAGCTGTTTGAACTAAGAATGTAGGGAGCTGTAACTAAATACCATGAGGTACTCATATTGGCCAATTACTCCTGAGTTTGCTATTTTTAATGTCATTAAGAGTCATGACATCATCAATAAAGAAGGGACTAGGGTGTGTTATTGCGTATTGGCACAATCCTCAGTGCTTGACTCCAGAAAGGTCAAGTTGACCTTGGTTGAAATTGGGGCTCCATTATTCTCTTTTATCCATATTTCTAGTTGAACCAACACAAGAGTTTCTGTAGCATTCTTGGGCCACTAGAAAGAGTTATCAAATCTCCCTCAAGTCACATCCAACCCTTGTTTTGTTTAATGTCTATCTTTTGCTTCCTAGCATGACTAAGATGGGTGGAAATTAGGACAGGATTTTTATGGCTGGATGCATGTCCTGTTGCCAATCTTTAGTCTATTGAATAAGAAACATAGTGACATAGAGATCTGGAAGCAAATGACATTGCTTTTGAATGAATCTTTTGTTTGTAAAGTTTGCACAGAATGTCAAGACATGTTAAGAAGCTCGGACATGCTCTTGCAGTTGACTGCAAGCAAGGGATACTGCCTGTATTGAACGTGGGGCAGTTCTTTGTACTCATTGAACTCATGTGAAGATGAGGAAGAAATATGAGGGCACAGGCGTGGCTGTGTGGTAAGTAGCTTGTTTACCAACCGCATGCTTCTGGGTTCAGTCCCACTGCATGGCACCTTGGGCAAGTGTCTTCTACTATAGCCTAGGCCGACCAAAGCCTTGTGAGTGGATTTAGTTGATGGAAACTGAAAGAAGCAACTGATAGAATAAGTACTAGGCTTACAAAGAAAAAGTCTTGGAGTTGATTTGTTTGACTAAAGGCGGTGCTCCAGTATGGCTGCAGTCAAATGACTGAAACAAATAAAAGCATAAAGAAATAACTTACATGCACACACATCATTTAATTGTGTTCAAAAGCTGTTTCACCACTAACAAAATTATGAACTACATGTGCGCTGGTGGCACATAAGAGAACCATCCGAATGTGGCCGTTGCCAGCGCCGCCCAGACTGGCCTCATGCCGGTGGCACGTAAAAAGCACCATCCGTTCGTGGCCGTTGCCAGCCTAGCCTGGCCCCCGTGCCGGTGGCATGTAAAAAAAGCACCATCCATTCGTGGCCGTTTGCCAGACTCGTCTGGCACCACCATCCATTCGTGACTGTTGCCAGCACCGCCCCGACTGGCCTCGTGCTGGTGGCACGTAAAAAGCACCATCCGTTCGTGGCTGTTGCCAGCCTCGCCTGGCACGTAAAAAGCACCATCCGTCCGTGGCTGTTTGCCAGCTCCGTCTGGCACCTGTGCGGGTGGCACGTAAAAAGCACCCACTACACTCATGGAGTGGTTGGCGTTAGGAAGGGCATCCAGCCGTAGAAACACTGCCAGATTTGACTGGGCCTGATGCAGCCTTCTGGCTTCACAGACCCCAGTTGAACCGTCCAACCCATGCTAGCATGGAAAGCGGACGCTAAATGATGATGATGATGTGAATTTTATATATTCATACATATATATATATATATATATATATATATATATATACACACACACACATATGAAATGCCACATAGATACCTCAACAAGTGGTACCATCTGGACACATCATCACCACATTTACTATTTATACAACATTTACTAATTTGTTTTACGGTCTCTCCTACATGTGAGTAGCCATGTAGCTCCTTCCCTTAAGTTTCATAAGCCATGCAAGTTGCATGGCCACCCCATTAATGCTGTTGGCACAAAGCATCTTTTCCACTCAGTAAAGTGGTTGGTGTTCGGAAGGGCATCCAAATGTAGAAACCATGTTGAAGCTAGCACTGGGGCATGATGAAGTCCTTGGGCCCATAGGACCCTATCGAACCACCCAACCCATGCCATTATGGAACATGGCTTTTAAATGAAGATGATGGCATATTTTCATCATTGTTTACCATCTTTCATGCTGGTCTGAGTTGAACTGTTCAACAGGATCTTACAAGTCAGAGGACAGTGATATACTCCAATGCCTGCTTTTGACATGGTTTATAAAATATGGTTATCTTCCTAATTCCAATTAATTTAGAGTGTACAGGGTACTTATTTCATGGCATCAGCACTATAAACACACACACACATTCCATATTTGTATGGATCAAACATAATTCATTAATGATATTGTGTAGACGATACATAATCGAACAGTAATTATTTTGTGCTTAATCCGGTTAAGGTGAGCCAAATAAGTGTTTATTAAAATTCCTACTTTATAAATCCTATCTTGAAAATATTAGAATTTGGTTTGAAGCACCATGGAAGATAAAACAATTTATTCTTAAGGTGGTAGCATGTTGTCAACTTAATGTGACAGTCCCATGAAGGGAAGAATTTAAATGAAAAACTAAGAATAGTAAATCATCATTTGTAAATCTTTCAGAGAGATTTATGCAGTAGCAGCACGATAAAGTGATAGTATGTTGTCAACTTAATGTGATAGTCCCATGAAAGGGAAGAATGCTACTGTTATTTGGCCCTAGGAAACACTGTTTCCTGTTGGACTTGACACATTTCCTGTGTCCTTATGTTTTCAAAGTGGAGACAAGCACCTCTACCCAGCAAAGCCGGCATCCAGAGACTAGTTTCAAAGGCAGATAAGCATCGACAGCTAGCAAGCCATGCTACTCCAGACTGATGATGAGCAATGACTCTGAAACTAGTCTCTGGATGCTGGCTTTGCTGGGTGGAGGTGCTTATTTTCCCCTTTGAAAACATAAGGACACAGGAAATGTGTCAAAGCCAACAGGAAATGGTGTTTCCTAGGGCTAAATAACTGTAGCATTCTTCCCTTTCATGGGACTGTCACATTAAGTTGACAACATACTATCACTTTATCGTGCTGCTACTGCATAAATCTCTCTGAGAGATTTACAAATGAATTTATTCTTAGTTTTTCATTTAAATTTCTTTGACAAGTTTCCTCAATTTCTGTCTCCCTGTTTTATAAGATATTGGTTGACACATGAGTATAGTCCTGAATGCCAGCTGATAATGTTTGTCAAGGGGGACTGAACCATAACTTCTTAAACACATGCCCATATCATCATTATCATTTAACATCCTGTTTTCCATGTTGGCATGGGTTGGAAGGTTTAACCAGAGCAGACAAGCTGGTCCTATGACTACTTTGACTAGGTTTCTACATATATACTCTGACAGATTCCCTGCTACAGTGCTGAAGGAGTGCCAACATCAACTGGCATTCCATTTAGTTTATTCTGTGGAGGAAATCATTGGATGCTGGCCATATTCCTGAAAATTTCCTATCACAGTCGACTGTCCTAATTTTCAAATGGGCAACAAATCACTGGCAGTGAATTACTGACCAGTGTCGCTTAGCTCTTATATCAAGTTATTTGAGAGAATGGTGAGATCTCAAGAAACTCACTTCCTGGAAAGTAAGAACCTATTTATTCCCAACCAGCATGGTTTGCACAGTGGCAGGGTTAGGGTAACACAGCCCTTGCATCAGCTTGATGACATCCTACAGGCTCTGGGAGAGGGCTCCAATGCAGTTGACCATCGCATCCTGTTAAAGAAACTGTTGAACATTGGAGTCTGAGGGAAACTTACTAAAATGGATTGAATGTTTTCTGGTGAACAGAACCCAGGATGTGGTGACAGATAGTGTTCGATTATGCTCGGCAGGAATCATCAGTGGAGTTTTACAAGGCACTGTCTTGGGCCCACTCCTTTTCATTATTTACATCAATGACATTGTTGACATCATCAAACACAACTATATTTGATTTTTCATGGATGACTCAAAGCTTCTGAAGGTTGTCAACAGAGCAGGAGACTTTAATTAAATCTGCTCACTGTTATCCAATGGGAAGAAAAACACAATGTGCAGCTGGATGAGAATAAATTCAAATTAATCCACTTTGGTAAAATGGCTGCACTTAGGGTACTGTACACTTTTCCATTGGGCAAAAACCTCATTGCATCAAACACCACTTGAGACCTCAAAGTAATTGTAGACAAAAACTTAAACTGGAGTGCCCACATAAACAACAAAGTCAACATGGCCCACAAGGCGTGCTCCTAAATGCTCAAGACTTTTCGGTCTAGAGACACTTTTACCATTATCCTTCTCTTCTCTACCTTTGCCCATCCTCACCTTGAATACTATTGTCTGCTGTGGTTTCCCTACCTGAAGCAGAATATAATAAAAATTGAAGAACCCCAGATATCGGTCACAACGAAAATAGACAGCATGGCAGGTCTTGATTATTGGGATCATCTCAAGAAACTCAATCCTTATTCCTCCAGCATTGCCATGAATGCTATATCATTTGTACGATGTGGAAAATATTCCAACAGCATTGACTAAATGATGTTGGTATCAACCTTAAAGTTCACCCAAGGCTTGGTCCCTGTGCTAGCCATCCTCTATAAAAGTCATGTTTTTGTCTCATCACAACTCTAAGACAGAACTGTTTCACCTCAACTGGCCCTGTTCTCTTTAACATCATATCATGACACATGAGAGAAGAAAAAGATCTAATATTTAAATGGTTTCTGGATGATTATCTCCAACAAATTCCAGATAAAGCACCAACCCCTGGATATATATCAGCAAACAATAACTCTCTACTCAAATGGGCTGTGGTACCCATAGAATGACTAATATCAATCACCTTTAAATGTCTTTTCAGGTGGTGCTATTAAATTAGACATGTCCTGGTGGCAGGCAATGCTGGCCGAAACTTATCAGTGGTTAGGGCATCAGCTTGTGATTGTGAGGTTGTGAGTTCGAATCCTGGACCAGGCTGCCTGTTGTGTTCTTGAGCAAGACACTTTATTTCATGTTGCTCCACTTCACTCAGCTGTAGAAATGAGTGTAACATCACTGGTGCCAAGCTGTATCAGCCCTTGCCTTTCCCTTGGATAATATCAGTGGTGTGGAAAGGGGAGGCTGGTATGCATGGGTGACTGCTGGCATTCCATAAACAACCTTGCCTGGACTTGTGCCTCGAAGGGGAACTTTCTAGGTGCAATCCCATGGTCATGGCTGAAGGGGGTCGCGTAGTGGTTGGCATTAGGAAGGGCATCCAGTTGTAGAAACACTGCCAGATCAGACTGGAGCCTGGTGCAGCCTCCTGGCTTCCCAGACCCCGGTTGAACCGTCCAACCCGTGCTAGCGCAGAAAACTGACGTTAAACGATGATGATGATGATATATGTGTGGATGTGTGGTAAGAAGCTTACTTCCCAAACACATGGTTCCAAGTTCAGTCCCACTGCATAGTACCTTGTGCAAGTGTCTTCTACTATAGCCCCAGGCCGACCAAACCTTTGTGAGTGGAAACTGAAAGAAGCCCATCTTATATATATATATATGTCCAGTCAATTAGATCAACCCCAGTACTCAACTGGTACTTAATTTATCTACCCCAAAGGATGAAAAGCAAAGTCAGCCTCAGCAGAATTTGAACTCAGAATGTAGTGGCTGGCGAAATACCTCTAAGTATTTCATCCAACATGCTAATGATTCTGCCAGCTTGCCACCTTAATAATAATAATAATAATAATAATAATCCTTTCTACTATAGGCACAAGGCCTGAAATTTTGGGGGAGGAGACTAGTCAATTAGATTAACTCCAATGTTGAACTGGAACTTATTTTATTGTCGTGGAGGTGCTATGTCCTAGTGGTTAGGGCAGTGGACTCGCGGTCATAGGATCACGGTTTCGGTTCCCAGACCAGGCGTTGTGAGTGTTTATTGAGCAAAAACACCCAACGCTCCACAAGGCTCCGGCAGGGTGGTGGTGGCGAGCCCTGCTGTACTCTTACACCGCATTTTTCTCTCACTCTTTCTTCCTTTTTCTGTTATACCTGTATGTCAATGAGGCCAGCCTTGTCACAATCTTTGTCATGCTGAATCACCCTGAGACTCAGCCACTTGCACGTTAATTTCACGAGCTGGCTGTTTCATTGATCAGATCAACTGGAACCCTTGTCGTAACCGACAGAGTTCCACGGTAATTTTATTGACCCTGAAAGGATGAAAACAAAGTCGACCTGTGCAGAATTTGAACTTAGAACAGACAAGGCGCTGCTAAAACTGGAATTGATGAAAGCCAAAGTTCATCTTGGCAGGACACCATTTCTATAGTCATTAATCATATTTGAAGAATGAATCTGATGTTTTAGGGTTTGGTGACAAATGAGGCAGCTAGAAATAACAGCTAAATTTCCCTCAAATCATATTTGATCATCTTAAAAAAAAAATGTTGGGAAGGAAGCACATTGGACATCGTGGTCCTAGATATCTATTTTGGAAAGTTGAGGTAATCATGAGTAGATTGTCTTTGATCAAGTCTTCTCCATCAGGATTGAATAGAGAGAGGCTAAACAATAACAGCCTATAGCAAGAATTGAACCCAGTCAACGAAAATGCTGTCAGTGTTTAGCCCAAGGTCAACAACTAATCAAGCAGGTCTTTTGTTAAAGACGTTCCAGCCATGACCTTCCCATTTTTCATTCAATGACTCTCAAACAACTTTCAGTATCTTGTGGATTATTCTGACCTTTCCATTCTGGAAATTTTTATATGAATATTAGCAATACGTATACTAAAATTGGAACAATACAGAGAAGATTAGCATGGCCCCTGCACAAGGATGATACGCAAATTCGTGAAGCATTCCATATTTCTACTGACTGTATTTCATCTGTCTTTACATTCTGAGTTCAAATTCCACTGAGGTCTACTTTGCCTTCAGCCTTTTGCGGTCGATAAATTAAGTACCAGTTGCATGCTTGGGTCAACCTAATCGACTGGCCCCCTCCCCCAAAATTGTCAGGCCTTGTGCCAAGAGTAGAAAAGATTATTATTATTATACTGGCTGGCTCATGTCAATGGGCCTACTCAGAGTGTGTGCCTGTAGGCCAGATGGAATGAGAGGAAAGGGGTGCCTACCTTGGGTGCCTACCTTGGGTGCCTACCTTGGGTGCCTACCTTGGGTGCCTTTGGTGATAGGTGGTCCAGAGTGTGTGAGGTTTCTTTGGTTACCTCTTGGTGGACCCCCCCTATTGGGCAAGTATATTGTTGGTTTAATCTCCTTGTTAATTGTTGTGTTTTTGTTGGCTGTTTACATATTTAACCCCACTGTCCCCCATCTGTGTATCGTCCTTTATGTTTTGTGCTTGGCCCTGGTGGCCAATGAAGAAAGTATCATTATTATTATTATTATTATTATTTATTTATTTATTGCCTACAGGGAGCTAAACATAGAAGGGGACAAACAAGGACAGACAAGGGGATTAAGTCGATTACATCGACCCCAGTGATTAACTGGTACTTATTTAATTGATCCTGAAAGGATGAGAGGCAAAGTCGACCTCAGTGGAATTTGAACTCAGAACGTAATGGCAGACGAAATACTTCTAGATGGCAGTGGGCTGGCAGAAACGTCAGCATGCCAGGCAAAACGCAAGCAGCATTTCATCCATCTTTATGTTCTGGGTTCAAATTCTGCTGAGGTTGATTTTGCCTTTCATCCCCTTGGAGTTGATTAAATAAGTACCAGTTATATACCCCTCCTCCAAAATTGCTGGCCTTGTACCAAAATTTGAAATCATCATCATCATCATCATTATTATTATTATTATTATATATTTTTTTTGGTCAAATTATGCTGGTATTTCTGGAAAATTGCATTTTATTAAAAAATATTCATTTAACAAATTCCAGAGGAAAAGGGTGGAATAGTTCACAAAAGTAACTTCAGTTTTTCAACAGAATCGTAATCTAAAAAGTTTCTGGTACCACATACAAAGCACTGGGGCTGGTGCCAATACAAAAAGCACTGGTGTTGGTTCCATTCACTAGTGTAGCTAGAGTGTGTGCCACCCGGGGTGGCCCTTCTGTGTGCTGCCCTGAGACTCCACAAAAACCACATATTGCCTACAGCAGACCCAAAACTAGTGTCCTTTTAAAAGTGCCGGGTGGGATGGGGGAATACCCTTACCGCCCCCCCCCCTCCGCAGTATGCTAGTGGTTCCGAGTAAAAAGTTCTGGGGTGGGTGCCACGTAAAATGCACAGGTAATGGTGTCACATAAAAAACACCCAGCACACTGTAAAGTGATTGGTGCAGCCCTCAGCCCAGCCAGCTCCTGTAAAGCTCTCCAACCCATGCCAGCAGGGAAAACGGATGTTAAATTAATGATGATGATGGCATCAAAACATTTGAGATGTGGGAAATATCCGCCACTTCTAAATTTTGTTTTGTATTTTTTTAGACTTCTAATTACAATATAATAGAAATCTTATACTATTTGAAAAGCATTTGCAGAAAATTCCATTATAAAAGAACCCATTTTTCTGAAAGCAATGAGGAAACAAAAATCGAAGTGGGTGAATTATCCGAAATTCTTCACCCCAACCTTCCGAAAAAAAAAAAATTCTCTACAAATTTAGATATAATCGTAATTTATGCGGTACATTTAGCTGCTATTTCTAGCATTTGAATGACCACTTATATGCTCTGTCTGTCTCTCTCTCACATTTGCTCATCCAGTGTAGTACTTATGGTTGCCTATTTACGGTAAGGTAGACTGTGCCATCGAGAATTCTATCCGTTGATTATAACTTAAGAGTCTGGCGTCAGTGGAATTAAATGGTCAGCTCATCGTCTTCACTCATTCATTTCCCTCCTGTTTGTCTCTCCTCTTCCCATCACCCTCCTTATGTCCATCACCTTCTTCGCTTCCCGCGCAAATCGCTAAGCCCAGCTCGTCTTTCCCACTAGTGTTGAGTTACTCTCAACGCCCCAGGAGAGCCTGCAAAGGCTAAGAGGGCGGAGGTAAAGAATACGGATCTTTTCGGTTTGAACGGCAGTTTTTTTCTAGCGGTGTCATATGAAATTGTCACCCATAATTATGACCCTAGTATCGATCTATTGTATTTCAATCTGTTTTAGGGTTAGGGGTGGGGGTAGGGTATCTTTTTTTCTTCAGAAATGTAAATAAACCCAATCTGTTTCTTAAACGAGGGACATATTCATACAGCACAGAATGTTTTTCACCTCAATAGACGGTCATTGATTGGTTCAAATTGCAGAAATTGAAGAAAAAAAACAACAAATATCTTACAAACTATAGAATTTTCTCAATAAAGCCAAGAGAAAAAGATGTTTTATAAACACATTCTACCTGTATACGAAGTTTAAAAGTGTTTAGTTACGTGGAAATTATTTTTAAAAACTGCCATTCAAACCGAAAAGATCCAAGAATACGCACACCACATGTTTTTGGCGTAACCCTATCCCTAAACATAGGGTGTGCATATTCTTTACCTTCGCCGGCTAAGAGTACTAAGTAAATAAATAAAAATAAAAATTGAACCCCGCAAATCTGCAAATGGGTTTATAATGCAAGGGAGATAACTTTTATATTGACCGTTAAAATGTAAAGAAAGAGTTATTTACCTTGAGGAAATACATTTTTTTTATGCTTTCACAATGCCAACAGAATTTGTATATAAGTTTTGAACCCGTATTCTGTCTGTTATGTAGCCAACACCGCTACGCCAAGGGTTGTGGAACAAACGGGGGCCTCTACGTGATGATCCAAGCTGCTAGAAATAACAGTGAGATGTCTTTACTGTCGACGAAAAGAATAGGTTTATCATGTGGTGGTATCCTTTCGATATGTCTCGACAAAATCAAAATACTTCAATTCGGCTGTTTCCGTGGAAGCAGTGTCAACGATCAGTTGTCGAAATGGGAGGATGAGAAGAAAGCTAACGGGTTGTACGTGTATGCGTGCTTGTTCTTGTGTGTGTGTGTGTGTTCCTGTTCTGTTTTTATGTATTTATGTGTTGTGGAATATAGCTATAACGAAATTATTGCCTTGCATATTTGTTCTTACCTGCTTCGTGTGTGATTGTAAATTAATTTCGTTATATCTATATTCCACAACACATAAATACATATAGACAGAATAGGCACAGACAAGAACAAGCACGCACGTACAACCCATTAGCTTTCTTCTCATCTTCCCATTTCGTCAACTGACAGTTGACACCGCTGCCATGGAAACAGCTGAATTGAAGTGTTTTGATTTTGTCAAGACATATCGAAAGAATACCTATGTGGTCCTTGGTTCCTTGGATGTAGGAAAAAAAAAAAAAAGAGACTGAACTGCAATGGGTTTAATTAGGGGTCTGCTTGAGCAAGTTTGACTTGGAGGTTAAGCTACAATAAATCTTGTATGGGCTTCTTATTGGCAGAATCATGAGCGTGTTGGATTTGCAGTATTCCGTCTCAAAATTCTTCGATTGACCAACGACTTCTCTTCCTATCTAAACCTATAAAATAAAACTCTCTTTCCCTCTCATCTTAATTCTCTCCATCTTCTTTTTGCTTCCCTCTCTTCAAGACTCCCTTCTTTCTCTTCTGACATTTCAGTCGAAGAGATTCTCCATTATTGTCACACTTTCATGTGCTTTGGACAGAGAAAATCTTTCTCTTTCCCCAAAAGACTTAGCTTTAAATGCCAGAAACAACTTGTACATGCAAGTGCTACCAAGCCAACAAATGTATGGGGTCATCAGGAGAGAATGCGTGCTGATTCAGGGCCTACCTCTCGACGGCATCATTGCGCACCGGCCCCCCTCACTGATATGAGGCCTCGCTTGCTAGATCAGCTGGTTATCTGATATAGCTCAATATTCTTCTAGCTATCACCCATCGTCACTTTTTAACCAAATCCAATGGCTAGCCTTCTCCACTATAGTTTGGATATCAGTCATGGTGGTATTTACCTTACGATGAGTTAAGCCTAACAATAACAACAGAACTTTAAAAATTTAATACTTTGCTTATCTGAATATAATATACTTTATATATTTATATAAATGTTGTATTTTTTGTAGGTTAAGGAATTTTGGTAAAATACAGAGATGTCAGAGTTCCACCGCAATAACCAATAAGAATATTCTTCAGTTACACGAAAGAGGTCTCTTCCAGAATGTCTTTCCCCCTGAAAGGTAACTTAATCAATTCTTTATTTGTTCTATTTTCTTTTTTTTTTTTTTTTGGTTTCACATACATTAAAGCGCCAATGATTGCTTGTAACCAACGGCAACAACCACTTACCTCTGTCAGTCACTATGTCTTGAATGTGTTGCTTTTCTGGGCATTGACACACTAAAGGGCCATCATCATCATCTAACATCCGTTGTCCATGCTGGCATGGGTTGGACAGTTTGACTAGGGCTGGCACGCTGGAAGGCTGCACCAGACTCCAGTCTGATTTGGCATGGTTTTCTACGGCTGGATGCCTTTCCTAATGCCAACCACTCTGAGACTGTAATGCGTGCTTTTACGTGTCACTGGCACAGGTGCCATTTGTATGACACCAGTGTCTGCCATGACTGCAATTGTTGCTTGGTTTGGTGAGTTTTCTTCTCAAGCACAACGTAATGCCAAAGGTTTCGATCATTGCCTTCGTGAAGCTCAGCACTTGAAAGGAATGTCTAGTGTAACAGCTGACTTAGTAGAAGCCCACAAGATTATCCAGACCACACACACACAAACAAGAAAATGAGATGACAAAAAATGAAGGATTATTTTATGAAGTTCATTAGCTTACAGCTGTTCTGCTATAAGATGTAGTGGACTCATAGTTGAGCACCTGAGTAACACCTTACAGTTTCATCAGAGCCTCTAACACTTTCTTCTGAAGCTTACGTATATTGAGTTCTACAGGTTATTAGTCTCGTAATCTCTAACTGGTATATAAATGGCAGGCTTCCTTCAGTTATTGTCTCTCAAGGGTTTGGTTGTCCCAGTTCTATAATCAAAAATGCCTGTCCGGGATTCCACACATTGGGACTGAGCCTAAAACCATGTAACTGGGAAGTTCCAATATTGGACCCTGCTGGTGGCACGTGAAAAGCACCATCCGAATGTGATTGATACCAGGTTTACCTCTCTGGCTCTTGTGCTGATGGCATGTAAAAAGCACCAACCAAACCTGGCCGATGCCAATACCCCCCGACTGGTTCCCATGCTGGTGACACATAAAAAGCACTATCCAAACATGACCAATGCCAGACCCGCCTGACTAGCTCACATGCCGGTGGCACGTAAAAAGCACCCACTACACTCTCAGAGTGGTTGGTGTTAAGAAGGGCATCCAGCTGTAGAAACATTGCCAGATCAGATTGGAGCCTGGTGCAGCCACTGGCTTTCCAAACATCAGTCAAACCATCCAACTCATGCCAGCATGGAAAGCAGAGGTTAAACGACGACAATGAAAATACCATCCATACACATCATCACTAATCTATTGCTTCAGTGACTCTCCCTTGTACCACCGCTAACCTACCAATTCCAGTGACTCTCCGTTGTACCATCGCTAACCTACTATTTCCACTAATTCTCCCTTCTACCATTGCTAACCTAGCAAATCCAGTGATTCTCCCTTCTACCATCACTAACCTATCAATTCTAATGGCTGTCCCTTATACCACTCGCTAACCTACCAATTCCAATGGCTGTCCCTTATACCACTCGCTAACCTACCAATTCCAATGGCTGTCCCTTATAACACTCACTAATCTACCAATTCTAGTGACTCAACCTTGTACCATCACTAATCTATCGATTCCAGTGACTCTCCCTTGTACCATCATTAAACTTTCAATTCCAGTGATTCCATTCTACCATCACTAACCTATCAATTCCAGCGACTCTCCTTTATACCATCACTAACTTACCAATTCCAGTGACTCTTTCTTGTACCATTGCTAATCTACCCATTCCAGTGACTACTTTGTACCATCGCTAACCTACCAATTCTAGTGACTCTCCTTGTACCATCACTAATCTACCTCTTCCAGTGACTCTCCCTTATACTAGCACTAACCTATCAATTACAGTGACTCTTCCTCATACCATCGCTAATGTACCAATTCCAGTGACTCTCCCTTGCACCATTGCTAATGTACCAATTCCAGTAACTCTCCCTTGTACCCTCACTAATCTACCCATTCTAGTGACTGCCTTGTAACATTGCTACCCTACCAATTCCAGTGACTCTCCCTTATACCATTGCTGAACTACCAACTCCAATGACTCTCCCTTGTACCATCGTTCACCAACCAATTCCAGTGACTTTTCCTTGTACCATTGCTGACCTACAAATTCCAGTGACTCTCAGTTGTACTATTGCTAATCTACCAATTCCAGTGACTCTCCCTTGTACCATTGCTAATCTACCAACTCCAATGACTCTCCCTTGTACCATCGCTCACTAACTAATTCCAGTGACTCCCCTTGTACCATCGTTAATATACCAATTCCAGTGACTCTCCCTTCTACCATCAC
This sequence comes from Octopus sinensis, assembly GCF_006345805.1. Classification (NCBI taxonomy): domain Eukaryota; kingdom Metazoa; phylum Mollusca; class Cephalopoda; order Octopoda; family Octopodidae; genus Octopus; species Octopus sinensis. Next base: position 27,168,543 of record NC_043005.1, read on the forward strand.
CAATCTACCAATTCCATTGACTCTCCCTATATATCATTACTAATGTACTGATTCTACTGACTGTTCTTTTGACTGTGTTAGAATGATGCATAATTTCTCTTCTCCATTTGCAGTTCTCCAGATTTGATGAAGAAATTACTCAGTGGCCCTCAGTGTATTTATTGTGGTTTCGATCCAACTGCCAGTAGTCTTCATGTTGGTAACCTTTTGGCTATCATAGCACTGTTACACAGTCAAAGAGTTGGACACCAACCGATTGCTGTGGTGGGTCTTTAATGTATTCTCCTTCTATTTGTTTGTGCATACGTGTGTGTATATTTTCATGTGTGCATGTATGTGTATGTATCTGGATATGTGTGAATCTGTATGTATGTTTGTTTGTGTGTGTGTGTGCATGTGTGTGTGAGTGTATGAGTTTGTGTATATGTCTGTATGTGTGATTGGATGTGTGGTGTGAGAGTGAGTATCCCATTCCTCTATTTGTGAGTGTTGGTATATTCTTTTTCATGTTATAACAGATTGTTATAATCAATCTTGTCTCTTGGCTGTTGACCTGTATGTGTGTGTGTGTGTGTATGTGTTTGTACACTTGCAGACATAGATGTGCAACTTCCAGTATGTTTGCTCTTCTATTCCTCATTGTCTACACACACATACGAGGGTGAGTCAAAAAGTAATGCCATTTTGTTTAGGACAGGTATAATTACCAACACAGGAACATGTATCATACATCAAAATGAAGCTGGTCCTCTGTGGATCACATCCATACTTCTCAACATAGTTACTGTTTCTCTCAATAGCAATGCTCCACCTTCGAATGAGAGCATGTAAAGTTCTGCCCTGTAAAATTCTGTTGACTGTTCTTTGATCCACTTCTTCACTGCAGTTTTCACTTCCTCGTCACTGGAATAATGTTTGACTCTCAAACCCTCTTTCATGGGGCCGAAGAGATGATAGTCTGAAGGCACTAAATCTGGTGAGTGTGGAGGTAGTAAAGAAGTAGCTCAAAGAACAGTCAACAGAATGTGATCGACAGAGGACCAGCTTCATTTTGATGTATGATACATGTTCCTGTGTTGGTAATTATACCTGTCCTAAACAAAATGGCATTACTTTTTGATTCACCCTCGTATTATCCACTTTATCCATTGTTTTGAACTGTATATGTACAATATATTTTTAATGCACTTTACAACTCTGACATTATGATATACACACACATATACTCTGCCCTATGGATTGAATTCTATGTCAAGTAATGTTTGCATTACATATATATTTTTATATACTTTGCAACTTTTACAGTACACACACACATACGTGTGTGTGTATATCTAACACTCTTGATGCTCTATTCTCCACTTTACTCTCTCTCCACTCTCACTTACCTTCAGAGAGTCTGAATAGAGGATCTTTATCGCAGACCCTCTATTCAGATCACAACCATTTTTGCCTAACCGTTCCCCTTCATCTACCAGTCTTCATTCTGTCACCTTGTACAGGGTACCCGCATGTCAACTGTAGTTTTTGTTGTTCTTCAGGTGGGTGGCTGCACGGCCAAGATAGGTGACCCCAGTGGTAGAAAGACAGACCGAGTGCCAATGGACAATGAGTTGATTGAAGAAAACAGTTCCAGTATCAAAGAGAGCTTACAAAGAATATTTGATAATCATCGTGACTTTCTGTGGAAACAGCCCAATAAAGAACTACCGGAACCTCTGTGAGTTGAACTTAGAAACTTGATTACTTTGTGTTGGCGTAGTTCATCATCATTATCATCATCATATGTCTGTCTTCCTTGCTGGCATAGGTTGGACAGTTTGACCAGAGCTGGCAAGCCCAAGGTCTGCCTTGGCATGGTTTCTATGGCTGGATGCCCTTCCTAACACCAACCACTTTACAGAGTGTTCAGGATGCGTTTTCATGAGGCACCAGCACCGTTGAGGTAATCACATAACTTGCAAAACAAAGGCTCCTCAACTGAGACAGGGTGTGGCTTTGTGCCAAACAATGAGAGATTAAACAGTGGTTAGGGCAGTGGACTCGCAGTTGTAAGATCGCGGTTTCGATTCCCAGACCGGATGTTGTGAATGTTTATTGAGTGAAAATGCCTAACGCACCACGAGGCTCCGGCAGGGGGTGGTGGCGATCCCTGTTGTACTCTTTCACCACAACATTCTCTCACTCTTTCTTCTGTTGGCCTGCTTGCTTAGCCAGTGGGGTGGTGCCATTTGAAGGCTAAAACAATGTGAAGTGCATTGTGACCAGCGATGTGTAGCAACATCTGATAGCCTGGTTGGTCACATGATCACATGATCATCATTGTGGAGTTTATTGAAGCAGATTTTCTATGGTCAAGACACCTTTCCTGTCACCAATCCTTACCTGTTTCCAAGCAAGGAAATAGTTGAGCCACAGCCAGAGATGTTCTTGTAGAATATTGGAAATCAATGACACTGCTTGTATAACAGTGACACTCATTTACAACTATAACACAATGTCAAGGCAAGGAGACACACACATACACGCACACACACACGTATATTGTTAATAATGTGTATGACTATTTTATCGTTTTCATATCTTTGTCATAATGTTGTATATTTCTTGGAAAACATAATGAATTTCCAAATGTGATTTCTTCTACAGAATCCTTAACAATGAAGAATGGTACGCAAATCTCAATGTTATTGATTTTCTTGCGAAATATGGCCGATCTTTCCGACTAGCTGATATGCTGTCGAAACACAGGTAAATATTAGTCATTTTATATATATGGGGGTGTGTGTATGTGTGTGTCTCAATTAATTCCACCAACCCTTCATAATTCTTTGTTAACTTTTGTAATATTTCGCTTTCCTCTCTTGTCATATCACATTATCTTATATTACAAGCAATATCTCACTCAGTATATATATATATATATATATATATGATGTTTGTTTGGTGTTGTTTGGTTGGGAGCTGACTCTTCTCCATCAGGTGATACCCGTCTGTTAAGATTGAGGGCATCACCATCATTGGATGCCCTTGAAGGTGCAACGTGATCAGAGACAGGACTCGGCAAAGCAGGGACTGGACCTACATCCACAGGTATACCATTAAGTCTGGTTCCCTGGGGAAGAGGAACCCTGGTGCAGTTAATTGTAAATTCCATAGTCTTTTCAAATGGCTAATAATGTGTGCGCGCGCCGCTACTACACACATTGGAAAGCATTGTACAACCAAGCACTAAAGAAGATCTTTCCTCTTCCATGAAACAAAGCTGTTCCCGCTGGACGTCAACCCAGTATTTCTAAGCTACGGAACGAGTGATTTATTGTAAGGTTATCTCCCTAGACAGATTGCCTTCACTATGGCTAAGGAGCCCTTTCTACCCCATGCTATGATGGACTGTGAAGTCTGGCGTAGCATAGTAAATTCCATTGTCTTGACCACGGTCGAACAATGATGATGATATATATGTACGTGTGTATGTGTGTATATATATATATGTATATATATATATCATCATTATCATCGTTTAACGTCCGTTCTCCATGCTAGCATGGGTTGGACGGTTCGACCGGGGATCTGAGAAGCCAGAAGGCTGCACCAGGGTCCAGTCTTATCTGGCAATGTTTCTACAGCTGGATGCCCTTCCTAACGCCAACCACTCCGTGAGTGTAGTGGGTGCTTTTTACGTGCCACCTGCACAGGTGCCAGGCGAGGCTGGCAACGGCCACGGTCGGATTGGTGTATTTTACGTGCCACCGGCACGGAAGCCAGTCGAAACGGCACTGGCATCGGCCACGAGTCGGATAGTGCTTTTTACGTACCACCAGACCAGGGATCCTGGCTGGTTCAATTCGATTTTGATTTCGCTTGCCCCAACATGTCTTCGCATATCATCATCATCATCATCATCGTTTAACGTCCGCTTTCCATGCTAGCATGGGTTGGACGGTTCAACTGGGGTCTGGCAAGCCCGAAGGCTGCACCAGGCCAGTCAGATCTGGCAGTGTTTCTACAGCTGGATGCCCTTCCTAACGCCAACCACTCCGAGAGTGTAGTGGGTGATTTTATGTGCCACCGACACAGGTGCCAGACGAGGCTGGCAGACGGCCACGCTCGGATGGTGTTTTTTTTTTATGTGCCACCGACACAGGTGCCAGACGAGGCTGGCTGACGGCCACGCTCGGATGGTGTTTTCTTATGTGTCACCGACACAGGTGCCAGACGGGGCTGGCGGACGGCCACGCTCGGATGGTGTTTGTTATGTGCCCTCAGCACGGAGGCCAGTCGTTGCGGTACTGGCTACGATCACGTTCGGATGGTTTTCTTATGTGCCACCGGCACTGGTACCACAAGGATACAAATTCCATATATATACAAATATATACAAATTCCATATATATATATATATATATATATATCAATAATTAAATATATTCTGTTAGAATATTATACATTGAATTTATAATGAGTGCTCTTTGTATAAAATGTCAAAAATATTAATACTATACAGTATTTAGACATTAATACGAGCGATTATATATACTGTATTTTGAAATAATAGCATGAAATTCAATATAAAAAAAATCCTCATGAAGATATATATGTCTCAAATAGTATTGCATAAAAAAAAAGATATATTTTTAATATAATATTATTTTAGACATATATATCTTCATGAGGATTTTTTTTTTATATTGAATTTCATACTATTATTTCAAAATACAGTATATATATATATATTACAGATTGGTCAACATATAATTTTTTAAATGTCAAATATTTCCCTGATGATATTTTGCTCGTAACCTGTAAATGCAGATTTATTGCACAAATTTGTAATTTATTGAATGAGTACAAATTGAAACAATTGTAGAAATGAATGATTATCATTTTATTAATAAATAATTATTAAGCTTCAACTCTCCATTTTCTTCTCTTAATTGAATATGGATTATATATACTTAGCGGTTCGGCAAAAGAGACCGATAGAATAAGTACTGGGCTTACAAAGAATAAGTTCCGGGGTCGATTTGTTCGACTAAAGGCGGTGCTCCAGCATGGCCGCAGTCAAATGACTGAAACAAGTAAAAGAGTAAAAGAGTATATATATATATCGTGGCACTCTGTCGATTACGACGAGGGTTCCAGCTGATCTGATGAATTGAACAGCCTGCTCGTGAAATTAATGTGCAAGTGGCTGAGCACTCCGCAGACATGTGTACCCTTAACGTAGTTCTCAGGGAGATTCAGCATGACACAGAGTGTGGCAAGGCTGACTCCTTCTTTGAAATACAGGTACAACAGAAACAGGAAGAAAGAGTGCAAGAAAGTTGTGGTGAAAGGCTTTGATTGGACTAAGTCTACAGTGGAAGACTCTTGCCCAAAGTGCTACAGATTGGGTTTGGAAGCAAACTTTTCATCCATACTGCCATCTCTCTTATTTTACAAATCTCATACATACATACATACATATATGTATATGTCTGTGTGTGTACATACATGTGTAGACACACATGCACTCTCATTCACACACACACGCACATAATAGAACTTGGTATTAATTTTCCTTCCAGTGTGAAGAGTCGTTTGTCAAGTCCTGAAGGAATGAATTTTACAGAGTTTACTTACCAAATGTTCCAGTCTTTTGATTGGTTAACTTTACACAAACATTACAATTGTTCCATTCAGGTAATCCTATATTATTATTATTATCATCATCACCATCATCATCATTATTATTATTAAGGCAAGTGGTCTGGCAGAATTGTTAGTACACTGGACGAAATGCTTGGCAGTATTTCACCCATTGCTACCTGAAACAGAAAAAAAAAATGGCATTTTATGAACTTCATAGAAATACAAAATTTTTTTATGCATCTTTATATGTTTATTTTTTATTAACCTTTGAAATCGAGGAAACTTTTCTACTGCACCCTGAATATACATACTCTCTTTTTTTTACTCTTTTACTTGTTTCAGTCATTTGACTGCGGCCATGCTGGAGCACCGCCTTTAGTCGAGCAAATCGACCCCAGGACTCATTCTTTGTAAGCCCAGTACTTATTCTTTCGGTCTCTTTTGCCGAACCGCTAAGTGACGGAGATGTAAACACACTAGCATCGGTTGTCAAGCAATGCTAGGGGGACAAACACAGACACACAAACACATATATATATATATATATACATATACGACAGGCTTCTTTCAGTTTCCGTCTACCAAATCCACTCACAAGGCTTTGGTTGGCCCGGGGCTATAGCAGAAGACACTTGCCCAAGATGCCACGCAGTGGGACTGAACCCGCACCCATGTGGTTGGTTAGCAAGCTACTTACCACACAGCCACTCCTCCATACATACATACACGTATACATCTTTTGTAGTTTTCTTAACTCATTATTGTCTTCCATGCCTAATTATGTTAACGAGTTCAGTTGCAGAGTAATCAACTGAATCGTTCTAGAATGTTTTCTTCTGTTACAGATTGGTGGCAACGACCAACTTGGTAATATAGTTGCTGGTTATGAATTTATTAGTCAAATGACTGACGAGAAAGTATTGGTGAGTTGTTGTCACACACTTTCTGTTGTTTTTGTTGTAATTATGAGGTAACGAACGAGTAGAATCGTTAAAGCTCGTCAGACAAACTGTTTGATGACGTTTCTTCCAGGTTTTTACATTCTGAGTTCAAATTCTGCCAAGGTTAACTTTGCCTTTCGTCTCTTTGAGGTCAATAAAATACAGTACCTGTAACATGGGGTACGGGGCGGAGGGAGGAGGGGGTCGATACACTTGACTTGAAATAGATACTCTACTTGAAATAGATACCTTTAAACCCTGCAACAGATGGCGTCCCATTCAGGAGAAGGAATAGTGTTGTGATTTTGGTTACTTATATGTCATGGGTCCTAGGGGTTGAGAATTAAAAAAATCTAAAAGTTGCTGTTATCGCTGTGATGGCATGTGGCTAAATGGTTACGGCATTCAGCTCGCAATTATAAGGTTGAGAGTTCAATTCCCAACGGCGAATTGTGTCCTTGAGTAAGGTACTTCATTTCCGCTGCCCCAGTCCGCTCATTTTTGCCAACTGATTTGGTTGAGTTGAGCCAACTCAACTAATTCTCTCCCCTGCTAAACGCGAGTTCCATGCTGCTCTTTTACAAGGCACTGCTCTTTCCCATACCCCTGCATTCTCTCATACACTAACCTCTCCTTCTCCTCCTCATCATCATCGTCGTTTAACGTCCACTTTCCATGTTGGCATGGGTTGGATGGTTTGACTGAGGATTGGCAAGCCAGGAGGCTGCACCAGGCTCCAGTCTGATCTGGCAAAATTTCTACAGCTGGATGCCCTTCCTAACTCCGACATGAGGACCAGTCCGGCGGTCCTGGCAATGACCACGCTCAAAAGGTGTTTTTTATGTGCCACCTGCACAGGAGTCAGTCTGGAGGCACTGGCAACGACCATGCTTGAATGTTGTTTTTCACGTGCTGGTGGCACGTGAAATGTGCCAATTAGGCAATGCTGGCAACAATCACGCTCAAATGGTGCTTTTTACATGCCACCAGCATGCGAGCCAATCCATGGCCCTGGCAATGATCATACTCAGATGGTACTTTTAATGTTCCACTGGCATAGGACACGGGTTATGGTCTCACTCTGCTTGTCAGGTCTTCTGAAGCACAGCATATCTCCAAAGGTCTCGGTCACTAGTGTCATTGCCTCAGTAAGGCCTAATTTTCGAAGGTTGTGCTTCTCCACCTCATCCCACGTCTTCCTGGGTCTACCTCTTCCACAGGTTCCCTCCACTGTTAGGGTGTGACACTTTTTCACACAGCTGTCCTCATTCATTCGCAACACATGACCATACCAGCACAGTCATCTCTCTTGCACATCACATCTGATGCTTCTTAAATCCAACTTTTCTCTCAGGGCATTTACACTCTGTCGTGTATGCACAACCAACCCCAATTTTCTTATGGAGTTTGTTATCTTTCAAGCTGCATGGCAGCCTCAATAGTGCTGGTGGCATGAAAAGAGCATCCAGTCCATGCTGTGAAGTGGTTGGCATTAGGAAGGGCATCCAGCTGTAGAAACCATGTCAGAGCAGTGAACTAGAGTACGGTGTAGTTTGTGGACCCATTGGATCCTGTCAAAACTGTGCAACCAATGCTAGCATGAAACATATGCATTAAATGATGTTGAGGATAATGATACACACACACACACATACAAATTATAGCTATTATTACAATACAATAGTATTATTTTCCAGCATTAAGCACCGTAAAAGTTGAATTATAAATACGGTATTAACTTATAAACCTTTTATATACTTGGTAATATCTTATGCTTACAAAATGAAATATTGTGTCCTTGTTAGTCATTAATTAATATATGTCTTGGTATAAAATGTTTATTGCAAGGTCTCACCATACCACTGCTAACCACAACTACTGGAGATAAACTGGGAAAATCTGCTGGGAACACAGTTTGGTTGAATGCTGATAAAACCTCACCTTTTGATCTTTATCAGGTGAGCTCTACACTTTGTTAATGTTGTTGTTATTGTAATGTCGTTGCTGTTAAGTAATGCTGATCACGTGGTGTTTATTACATAAGGATGATGTATTAGGTTGTTCCGAAATTAATGGCCGATTTCAGAAACATAATTTTATTCTGGAAAAATTAACAATAGAAATGTTTTGATTAGTCAGAGTATGAGCCGTGAACATCTACGCTCCTCTGCCATTGATCAATGAGATTATTTACGCCTCGTTGATAAAACCTCACCTTTTGATCTTTATCAGGTGAGCCATACATTTTGCTAATGTTGTTGTTATTGTAATGTCGTTGCTGTTAAGTAATGCTGATCACGTGATGTTTATTACATAAAGATGACATATTATAAATTATGTTGAATAATGTCAATCATATTTTATCAAGTAAAATCATGGGACATTAGTAGAGGGGTTTATGTTATGTTGTTTTGTTGTTTAATATTACATTATGTTTTGTTTATTTTTCAGTATTTTTTGAACCAACCTGATGCAGATGTTGAAAGATTGTTAAAACTTTACACATTTCTCAGTAATGAACATATTGAAAACATCATGGAAGAACAACGAGTGAGTGTTGTTCTCTTTGTTTATGTATTTCTGTGGTTGTTAAACCCTTGGTTACCTTCTGATCAAGCAGGCCTATGATCAGAAATGCACAAGCCACAATTTAAAGAAATAAAGGTATAATTTGAAGGAGACTTAACTACTATTTCTAGCAGATCAACTGATCGTTTAAATCAGAGAAGAACTGAAAGTGTTTTAACCCTTTAGTGTTCACATTATTCTGCTAAAATTAATGTTTTTTCATCCACACTGTTTTGAACTAATCATGCATTATCTTGTAGCTATGAGATTTTGATGGGGTAGCTGTTAATTTTTAAAATGATATTGTAGGGTTGGTGTGAGAGACCAGATCTGGCCAGTTTGACTATAAAACAGGCTGAATACTTTTGGCCGGATATGGCCGATTTAAATGCTAAAGGGTTAAAAGCTGTTGCGGAGATGCATCTTGAATAACAAAAATAACAAACCTTTAGTTTTATTAACCAAAACCTTGTGAATGGATTTGATTGATGGAAAGTGTATACCAAATTATTAGTTTTCAGTTGCTACTTGTGGACTGTGTTATAAAGTGTCATCTAAGAGACCTGGGTTCAATTTCTGTCAAGTACTCTGTACATAGATTAGTGGTCAATATGTTAACCCTTTCATTACTGTATTTATTTTGAGATGCTCTGTGTTCTTTTCAATTACTTTAAATATAATAAAGAATTCAGTAAAATAATTTAGTTATCATTTAGATAGTGTTAGGAACATAAATTGTGACTAAGGTTTGGTGAAAGATTTTAATACGGAACTTTTGAAAACAAGACATTTGTACTCAGAGCCAGAGCCATTTTCAGCCAGGTTGGTATCAAAAGGGTTAAGAATTGTTTCTCTGTTATATATTTTAAGAATTGGGTCTCTATTATGTATTTTAACCCTTTTGTTACAGTATTTCTGTTGAGATGCTCTGTGTTTCTTTCAATTAGTTGTCACTAAGCTGGTGTTAGGAACATAAATTGTGACTAAGGTTTGTGGAAGATTTTAATTCAAGACTTATTGAAACAAGATATTTATACTACAGAGCCAGAAGTGGTTTCAGCCATGTTAGTATCGGAAGGGTTAAAGTATCAGTTAAGACAATGTTTCTTGAAGGTGAGGCTCTGTGAGTATTGAAAATAGAGACAAACAAATTGCCATGTTGAATGGTTGAAATGGCTTTTAGCTATTTTGTGTCCAGTAGCATAGTGAAGAAAGAATTGCATAGATACAAATTATATTTTGTGAATTTACTCTTTTACATGTTTCAGTAATTTGAATGTGGCCATGCTGGAGCACCGCCTTTAGTTGAAGAAATCAACCCCAGGACTTATCATTTGTAAGCCGAGTACTTATTCTAGCGGTCTCTTTTGCCAAACCACTAAGATCTGGGGACATAAACACACCAACATCAGTTGTCTAGCGATGGTGGGAGGGAGGACAAAGACACACACACATAAATATATATACATATATATAAGACTGGCTTCTTTCAGTTTCCATCTACCAAATCCAATCACATAGCTTTGGCCAGCCCAAGTCTATAGTAGAAGACACTTGCCCAAGGTACCACGTAGTGGGACTGAACCCCGAACCATGTGGTTGGGAAGGAAGCTTCTTACCACACAGCCACTCCTGCGCTTATTTGTTAATAAAGAGAGGTGGGGTGGGGAAAGGACAAACAATTCATTATTTTTGGTAGGGATGGGGAAGGGTTTTTTGGGTTTGTCAGTCTGAGAACCACAATACAAGAAAGCAAGGTTTCAATTCCTACTAGGTACTCATTTAAGTTTGCTTTTTATGTATAATTTTCAAATGAGAAACTGCCTTCAGTCTCAGAGTTTCTGGAAAGGATCACAAATATTCTTTCTCTGAATATGTCTTTTAAAAATAGGAAAACTCAACATAAGAATTTACAGACTTTAGAGAGAACATGAAATAATTTTTTCTAGAACAATGTATCTCGAAGCACCTAAAACTGTAAATAATAGTTTACAAAAACTGGGATCCACTATTGCAAACGAGGAAAATTTGAACCCCAATCAATCAAACCTGTGCTCAAAGATATTCCAGCCATGGCCATCTTGTTTATTCAAATATATCTAGGACTACATTATGTAATGTGTCCTAGAGGGTAAGTTTGTAGTTTGAGGGAGATCTAACTATTATTTCTAGCAGGTCATATGACCAATTAGAAGTTCCTGTGTTAGCTTATGTACAGTAGTTGTTGCTGTTAGTTTGTTCCTGGCCAGTCTTGATTAAGCAGACACAATCAGAGGTAATCTGACCATGACCATCTCATCTGTAATGCATTTCATTTATACTATATTTTTTCTAATGTGTTTTTCCTTTTTTAAAGGCCGTTGGGTATTATATGAGGGACATATGGTTGCTATTTCTAACAGATTGAGTCACCTTGTGGAGGCTCTATTGTTCTGTTGCTGCTTTGTGTGTGTGTGTGTGTGTGTGTGTTGTTAGTGATAGCAATATGTAATGTAGTTATTGATTGTTTAATACACAGAAATATTGCTATAATTAATAAAATGTGATAAATGAAATACGAAAGCATTAAAACATTAATTAATTAATAATTAATGTCCTGAAATATTTTGTTAATTCACAGGCCAAACCACATGAAAGAATTGGTCAGAGAACTCTTGCTGAACAAGTGGTCTTGTTGGTACATGATGGTGACTACAGTTCTTTACTTATTAAGTACACACTTACACACACATGCACGTGCGCACGGGCGCACACACACACACACCACATACATTCACACACATCATCATCATTTTGAAGTCCACTTTTCCATGCTTTTATGGGTCACACAGATTTTCTATGGCCAGATGCCCTTCCTGTCATCAACCCTCACTTCTTTTCATGCAAGGTTACATTTCCCCATGGCCAGACATGTTTTCACAGCATATTGGGAATGAAGGACACTGCTTGTATGTTGGTGACACTCATTTACGACTAACATGCAACACACCGAGACCTCTGGAGATATGCTGCGATTGAGAAGACCCGGTAAGTAAAGTGAGATCATAACTGTAGATCACCAGTGTTTCATAACCAGCCCATTTAAAAAGCACCTTTGAATTGTCAGGCAACATGCCATGCTTGAGGAGACTTATTGAGTCAAGTAAAATCAAAATCAAAAGATCAGAAATGAAATCACAATCAAATGGAAATTGTAGTTGTGGCTGTTAGCAGTGCTGGTGGCACGCAATAAGCACCATTTATACGTGGGTCGTTGCCAGAGCCATCTGACTGGCTCCCTGTGCCAGTTGCACGTAAAAAGTACCATCTGAACGTGGTCGATGCCAGCATGGAAAACGGATGTTAAATGATGATGATGATAATAACACACACACACAGATATATATATATATATATATATACACACACGATGGGCTTCTTTCAGTTTCTTATTTCTTTACTGCCCACAAGGGGCCACACACAGAGGGGACAAACAAGGGCAGACAAAGGCATTAAGTCAACTACATCGACCCCACTATGTAACTGGTACTTATTTAATTGACCTCAAAAGGATGAAAGGCAAAGTCAACCTCGGCAGAATTTGAACTCAGAATGTAGCGGCAGACGAAATACCACTAAGCATTTCGCCTGGCGTGTTAATGTTTCTGCCTGCTCGCCACCTTTTTTTAGTTTCTGTCTACCAAATCTACTTCACAAAGCTTTGGTTAGCCCAAGGCTATAGTTGAAGAAACTTGCTCATGGTACGATGGGGGAAGGGGGTGCTGGATTTGGCAGAACTGTTAGAACATTGGGAAAAAATGCCTTGTGATATTTGTTCCAGCTCTTAATATTCCGAGTTCAAATCCAGCCACGGTCAGTTTTGTCTTTCATTCCTATGGGGGATGGTGGGGGTCAATAAAATGTAATACATTTAGTCGGGCCAATGATATCAACTAACCCCCTGCCCCACTACCTCCTCTCAAGTCTTCTGGTTTGTGCCTAAAGTGGTAACCACCACCATCTTCATCATCATCATCCTTTAATGTCCATTGTCCATGCTGGCATGGGTTGGACAGTTTGACTAGAGTTTCCAAGCTGGGGAGCTGTACCAGACTCCGGTCTCATTTGGCATGGTTTCTACAGCTGGATGCCCTTCCTAATGCCAACCACTCCACAGAGTGTAATGGATGCTTTTACATGGTGGTGATGGTGGTGGTGGTGGCACTTAGTGGCATTCTGTCCAATTTTTACTTTCTGTGTTCAAATGTTGCCGAGATCGACTTTGCCTTTCATCCTTTTGAGGACAATAAAATAAGTAACAGCTGAGCACTGTGGGGCGGTTTCGATGTAATCAACTCATTCCATCCCTCGAAATTGCTGGCCTTGTGCCTCAAGGTTCAGTGCTTGGGCCCTTGTTGTTCTTAGTCTTCATAAATGACTTGCCCGACGACCTCACGCAACACACCCTTCTATTTGCCGACGATATCAAACTGGTCGCTCCTCGCGGTAATATAGAGGATCTTCGTCGATGCCTCCACCAAATTTGGAAGTGGTCTAACGATTGGGACCTGTGTCTGAACGTGTCAAAGTGCTGTCATCTGCCTGTCGGCTCTACTCCTGCAACTCAACTTGATTTCGAGCTGGGTCGTCTGCTGCTGGAGAGGACCGATCAGGTAAAGGACCTAGGTATCTTGGTGGATTCCTCCTTTTCGCCTTCGGCCCAGTGCGTCCATGCTGCCAACAAAGCACGCGGAATTCTGTTCTTGATTCGACGGTCATTCGGAATGCTCACAGCAGCCATATTCCTACCACTCTATGTCACGCTGGTGAGACCCATATTGGAGTATGGGATTCAAGCCTCTTCTCCTTATCTCCTCAAAGACATACAGCATCTCGAAAGAGTCCAGAAGCTGGCTACCTGCATGGTTCATGGTCTCAAAAATTTGTCCTACGAAGAAAGGCTGAGGACGCTCGACCTTTATTCTCTTGAAAAACGCCGCCGCCGTAGTGATCTCATTCTCGCCCACAACATCATAAGCGGAAAGTGTAACCTCTCGAAAGAGCTGTTCTTCACTCCTGCTCCAGAGCGTCGGCTGCGGGGTCATTCCGAAAAGCTCTACCTGCAACGATTTCATCTCAATCGAAGGAGAGGAGCTTTCTCCGTCCGGGTTGCGGATCCGTGGAACAAGCTGCCAGACGAGATGGTAAAGATGCCGACGACCGCTTTGTTCAAAGCCTCCCTGGACCTCAAGTGGCCTGAACTCTTTACATGAACACCACCCTGTACTTAACTCCATGTCCCCCTACATGGCCTTGCTATTTGCTTTTGAGCCAAATTAACTAACTAACTAACTAACATATTTGAAACTATTATTATTATTATTGTTATTATTCACCAGTTAATGTCCATTGTCCTTGCTGGCATGGATTGGAAGGTTTGACCAGAGTTGGCAAGCTGGGGATCTGCACCAGACACTGGTCTGATTTGACATGGTTTCTATGGCTGGATGCCCTTCCTAATGCCAACCTGCCAACCACTCCACAGAGTGTAATGGGTGCTTTTACGTGGCTTTTACTTTTTCCTAGATTCCAAACACAGCGGAAAGTCGAATAAACATTTGTATTATATTTGGAATATTTGTAGAATCTGGTTTAAAGATGGCCAAACGCTGGACAGAAGCCTTCTTCACCAATAACACAGATGTTCTTAGCAGACTCTCAGAATCTGAAATAACCGAACTCTTTCGAAGTGCAGCCACATGTCGCATGTTGTTGGAACCAGGAATGACAGTTCTGGAGACGTGTATGAAAGCCAACTGTTTTGACCGGGAAGGTTAGTTGCTTTTTATCATCATCATCATCATCATCATCATCAGTGTTATTGTCATCATTGTCCTCCTCATCATCATTATTGTCATCATGATTGTTGCACTTGTCATCATCACCATTGATGTCATCGCTGTCATCATTATGATCATCAGAACAAACACCTGGATCATTATTGTCTGTGCCACTTACTCCAGCCTCTTCATCATCATTTCTAATTTCAATACTGTCATCACTGCAACTGCCAGCATCATCATCATCATCATTATCATAATCTTGGCAGACTCTCAGAATCTGAAATAACCGAACTCTTTCAAAATGACTCGTAAAAGCACCATCCGTTTGTGGCCATTTGCCAGCTCTGTCTGGCACCTGTGCAGGTGGCACGTAAAAAGCACCCACTACACTCACGGAGTGGTTGGCGTTAGGAAGGGCATCCAGCCGTAGAAACACTGCCAGATCTGACTGGAGCCTGATGCAGCCTTCTGGCTTCACAGACCCCAGTTGAACCGTCTAACCAATGCTAGCATGGAAAGCGGACGCTAAATGATGAGGATGATGATGATGATGATCTTCACTACCAACACTACCACCATATCATTACCACCACCACCACCACCACCACTGCCACTGCCACCCTCATTGCCACTGTTGCCATATTTTGGCAGCTTTGTGCTTTCTCAGTTGCCTTGACATTATCTTGCCAGTTGCTATTTTGAATGAGAACAGGACAGTGTCTGATGTGTATACAGCTCTTCTTCACTATTTAAAAAAAAAAAAAATCTTCGTTTTTGTCTTGCCTCTGTCTGTCTTAGCTGCTTGGTCATCAACACCACCATCACAACTTTCTATCACCACCAGTTTCTGTACATTTTCCATACCAGCTGCATTGGATGGGTTCTCATAGTCTACTTCTCATTGTCGGTTCTCAGTCTGTTTCATTTGTCGTTGCTACTTCCCTAGATGAGTCACGGGACTATTTCTCACTCATGTATTTCATTTCTCACACGTTTCATGATTTCCTGTGGCTTGATGTGTTTTCTCTTGTTTAATCACTTTACAACGTTTTTCTGGGTATTTTTTATTGCAGAACCGGCACTAGAGAAGTTGTCATGTCCCCGACAAAGCTAAAGCGAGGTACCTCTTGACCCTTTGTCATCTGCACTAGTTTCTCAACCATTTTACAGAATATACTGGATGCCGTTTGTCATGGCACCAGCACCAATGAAGTTATCTTGTACCTATTTCTTTACTACCCACAAGGGGCTAAACACAGAGAGGACAAGCAAGGACAGACAAACGGATTAAGTCGATTATATCGACCCCAGTGCGTAACTGGTACTTAATTTATCGACCCCGAAAGGATGAAAGGCAAAGTCGACCTCGGCGGAATTTGAACTCAGAACAGAGTGGCAAACGAAATACTGTTAAGCATTTTGCCCGGCGTGCTAACGTTTCTGCCAGCTCTCCGCCTTATCTTGTACCGCATTAGACTAAGAAGGCATGACATGAGAACACGAATAGGAAAGAGACTGAGGTGAGAGGAAGAGTCAGGAAGGAGTGACAATATGATGGATGGACAGAATAATGAGGTGGGGAGAGAGAGATGAACAGTAATGGAGGTAGACAGTGGTAAGACTGAGTGATAAAGGAATGTGTTGGGTATAAACAGATTCAATGGAATCTATTAAAAATAAGCCAAGTCTTTGTGGTGGATGAAATAAGGATGATGGTGGTGGGGATTGGATACTTACAGCTGCAATATAATTCCTTGTTACTGTGTATGTGTGTGAGAGAGGGAGAGAAAGAGATGGGAAGGTCAGACAAAGCCAGTGCCATCTGTAGTTTCACAAGGCAGTATGGTACAGTGAATGGGTGAAATTTATTGCCATCATCCATGCCGGTGACACGTAAAAAGCACCATCCAATCATGGTCGATGCCAGCTCCTCTGGCCCCTGTGTTGGTGGCATGTAAAAAGCACCCACTTCACTCTCATAGTGGTTGGCATTGGAAGGGCATCCAGCTGTAGAAACACTGCTAGATCAGATTGGGGTCTGGTGCAGCCTCCTAGCTTCCCAGACCCCAGTCGAACCGTCCAACTCATGCCAGCATGGAAAACGGACGTTAAACGATGATGATGATCTCTCGTTTCATTAACAACATAATACAGTGGATAGAAAGAAAGAGAGGAACAGTGTTTCATGTGTGTGTATATATATAGGTGCAGGAGTGGCTGCGTGGTAAGTAGCTTGCTTACCAACCACATGGTTCTGGGTAGAGTCCAACTGCATGGCACCTTGGGCAAGTGTCTTCTACTATAGCCTCGGGCTGACCAAAGTCTTGTGAATGAATTTGGTAGGCAAAAACTGAAAGAAGCCTGTCGTACATATGTGTGTGTGTATATATATATATATATGTATGTATGTGTTTGTCACCCCACCATCATTTGACAATCGATGTTAGTGTGTTTACGTCCCCATAACTTAGTGGTTTGGCAAAAGAGACTAATAGAATAAGTACTAGGCTTACAAAGAATAAGTCCTGCGGTCGATTTGCTCGACTAAAGGCAGTGCTCCAGCATGGCCGCAGTCAAATGACTGAAACAAGTAAAAGAGTATATGTATGTATTTGAGGGAGATGAGATGGGAAGGAGGAGAGAAGATGAGAGAATATCAAAAAGCAGGTGAGGTAGTGGATGTAGATACACTTTACTGAGACTAGGCTTCTGCACAGTTTCTATCTACTAAATTCCACTCATCATCATATTGATCATATCATGGCTGTGTCATAAGACCCTTCCCCAAAGTGTTACAGGTGGAATAAAACCCCAAAAGCACCTGGGTACTTCAACACAAGCAGCTTAACTATTCAGCCATATCTGGTAGCATAAACAATTTTTTTCTTTTCATCCCAACCTCTGCTTGGCAGAAAAAGGAAAATTTGATCTCTTAACAGGGTTTAAACTAAGAACATGAAGGGCCATAAGTAAATACCACCAGGCATTTTCTTTGTTGCTCTTATTCAACCATTCTTATTAATATCACAACCTAATATATCTCTCTTCCTTTACTTGTTTTCAGTCATTTTGATTGCAGCCATGCTGGAGCACCGCCTTTAGTCGAGCAAATCGACCCCAGGACTTATTCTTTGTAAGCCCAGTACTTATTCTATCAGTCTCTTTTGCCGAACTGCTAAGTGACGGGGACGTAAACACACCAGAATCGGTTGTCAAGCAATGCACAGACACACAAACATACACACATACATATATATATATATATATATATATAATATATATATATATACATATATACAACAGGCTTCTTTCAGTTTCCGTCTACCAAATCCACTCACAAGGCATTGGTCGGCCCGGGGCTATAGCAGAAGACACTTGCCCAAGATGCCACGCAGTGGGACTGAACCCGGAACCATGTGGTTGGTTAGCAAGCTACTTACCACACAGCCACTCGTTAATAAAAGAAATCTATGTGTATATATATGTATAAATGTATGTATGTATATGTGTGTGTGTGTGTATACACACTCACACACACACACACACAGTGATACCTCGCAGTATGAGTTTAATTCGTTGCATGACCGAGCTCGTTTTACGATTTACTCAATTCACAAATCAATTTACCCCATTGAAATTAACTAAAATATAATTAATCCGTTCCAGCTCCACCAAAACCACTCAAATATAATTTTTTATGGGTTTTGAAACAGAATAGGTGTAGTTACAAGTAAAATGACAATTATAAAAAAGGGAATGCAAAAGAAATATCTAAACTGGTTTTATTAACTGAATTACCTTAAAGATGGGACGATTTGTGTACTCGTACTGCGGATTACCGCTCGTACTTCAAGACAAAAATTCACACAAGTCTCGGCTCCTACGGCAAATTACTCGTAAAATGGGGCACTCGTACTGTATATTGATAAGTCTCTTGTCTAAAAATAAACAGTTGATTTTAGAAATCACTACGCAAGAGTTACCTCCCTTGAAATATATGCTCCCTTTATAAATTCGCCATCCTCTCCTTTATTTACTCAGCTTATTTCTCGACAATATTCTTGATTAATTTATGCTATATTTCCACTTGCAGATTGTGTGTGTGTTTGACCTGGATAGTTAGCCAAGTAATATAGAAAAGTGTAATACCCAGTGACTGGTGTTGCAGTATAATTGTAAACTGCTATAAAAACAAAACGAGATGCCTTCGAGAGAGGCATCAAACTCCTAGTTCAGGCTCTCAAAGTCATGGAGAGAGTCCTAGCACAATTACAGTTTGGTTCTGTGTTTGGGAGAAGTACCTCAGATGTAATCTGCTGGTGAGGCGACTGTGGGAGAAATACGTGGCTGAGAGTAAACCGTTATTTCTGGCTTTTGTTGATTTGGAAAAGGTCTTTGACAGTGTATCACATACAATAATCTGGTGTGTCACATACAACAATCTTGTGATGAATGGTTTGTGAGAAATATACAAGCCTTGTACAAAAAGATGCAGTAAGTAAATGACCTCAGTAAGTAAATGACCTCAGTTATGAATTTAGCAAGAGAGTTGGAGTCCATCAAAGCTCAATTTTGTCTTCTCCTATTCATCAAAGTCCTACAGACCATCCCAGAAGAGTTGTCCATGGGAATTCTTATATACTGTAGTTCAATCTACAGGGGAATTAGAGAGGAAATTCTGGGCATGGATGCTAAAGCTAGAATTTAGAAGTCTTAAGGTAAACTTTGCAAAGACTAAGGTTTCGGTGAACAGGAAAGAAGACAGGGCTTGGATATCATGAGGGTATCATCAGGAAAATGGCTTAACTTGATATGCTGAGAAGCAGATTGATGGACACACAAACAAAGTGTTGTAAACTTGTAGCAGACTAACAAACAAAAAAAAACCCATATGTGACAGATGCTCTGGAGTAGTGCATACTACGAACACACTGGAACTAGATTTTATTAAACCATTAACACCCAAATTTCTTCATCCATATTTTTTGCCTTTGCCAGGTGTCTTAGGAGTTAAAATAATATTTGGTATTCAAATTTTCTTCATATGTGAATTATTTTGGAAATTATGGTAAATTTTTCGAAAAGCCCCAAATGGGGTGGGGTCGCTGAAAACAAGCATATTTATCCTTTTCTATCCAATTGCAATAATAAACATATTAGTTATTTTGAAACTATAGAATGAAATGCGAATGTAATATCAATGAATGATACAGATGGGAAATGCAAAACAAAAAAAAAGTTATCAAAAGAGTCAATAATTTTGTAGTTCAAAAATTGCAATTTATGACATAAAATGTCCACTAGAAAGAGCCAGAACTAATAAAGACAAATTTTAACTCCTAAATATTCTTTTCTACTCTAGGCATAAGGTCTGAAATTTTTGGGGGAAGGAGGCCAGTCGATTAGATTGACCCCAGCACGCAACTGGTATTTAATTTATCGATTCTGAAAGGATCAAAGCAAAGTCAACCTCAGCAGAATTTGAACTCAGAATGTAAAGATAGAAGAAATACCGCTAAGCATTTCACCCAATGTGCTAACAGTTCTGCCAGCTCGCCACCTTTTTTAATTACTAAATATTGTTAAACACACCTCTGCAAATGCAATGTACTTTAGCTATTCACTTTAAATACAAGGAACAACCAGCAGTGAGACTGTTTTTAGCAGATCCCCAAATGGGGCTCACGGCAGGCAAGGGGTTAAATGTTCAGATGGCCACTAGAAGTAGTTGAGGCCTGGCTCTCTGTTGGTTATGGTGATGAGTGTTCCAGTTGCTAAAATCAACCAAATACCCTTCTAGTGAAATTAACATGCAAGTGGCTGAGCACTCCATAGACACACGTACCCTTAACATAGTTCTCAGGGAGATTTGGCATGACAGAGAATGTTCAAGGCTGGTCCATTTTGAATTACAGGTATAACTCATTTTTACCAGCTGAATGGACTGAAGCAATGAGAAATAAAATGTCTTGCTCAAGGGCATAACATGCTGCTGGGAATTGAACTCTCAACCCTGCAATCATGAGCTGAATGCTCTAGCTACTAAGCCACACTTGTCAGCCAGGAGATAGGATTAGCAAATTCCACCAGAAGAAGACTCCGTTGATACAAGGATCAGCTGAAGCAAAACCTAAAACTGACTGGAATCGATCCCAAAACTTGGTGCATTGAAGCTCAGGACAATTGGATCATTTTGAAGCTGAACGACTGAGGGAAGAGGAAGAGAAACAACAAGAAAGAAAATGGAGGCTGCAACAAGCAAAGCCTCCACAACTTTGCAACTGATGCTTCCCTGCATGAATCGGCCTCGTTAGTGATCAGAGGCATAAACATGGACAGAGAAGAAGTGGTCAAAAAGAAACAAAATAAATTTCTGGACACATGAAAAAACACCACCGATGATAATAATTACCAGGGAAGGTGGTGATTCTGAATGTATAGCAGCCAAGATAAGAAGAGATTGAGAAAGTTCAGAAAATTCTTGCTGCTGTTGTTTCTTACAAAGGTTTTTTTGCCCTCAAAGTGAGAAGTAGATTGTCTGATGCTACAAAAGACCTGTTTACCCATGGAAGAATAACCCCTAACACAAGGCTAGTCATTATCTGGGCATAGAAACTGTGTCAAAACAGACATTGGGGTTCGGTGCAGTCCTCTGACTTGTCAGCTCCTGTTGAACCATCCAACCCATACCAGCATAGAAAATGAATGCTAAATGGTGGTGGTGATGATGATGATGATTGTGTGTGTGTCTCTCTCTGTATATATATATATATATATATATATATATAGAGAGAGAGAGAGAGAGGCTGTGTGGTAAGAAGCTTGCTTACCAACCACATGGTTCCAGGTTCAGTCCTGCTGCATAGCACCTTGGGCACGTGTCTTCTACTATAGCCTCATGCCAAACAAAACTTTGTGAGTGGATCCAGTAGATAGAAACAGAAAAAGTCCATTGTAAAAAGCACCCACTACACTCACGGAGTGGTTGGCGTTAGGAAGGGCATCCAGCCGTAGAAACACTGCCAGATCAGACTGGGCCTGATGCAGCCTTCTGGCTTCACAGACCCCAGTTGAACCGTCCAACCCATGCTAGCGTGGAAAGCAGACGCTAAATGATGATGATATACATACATATATATATATATATATGTTTGTGTGTCTGTGTTTGTCCCACCACTGTCACTTAACAATCAATGTTGGTGTGTTTACATTCCTGTAACTTAATGTTTTGGCAAAAGAGACCAATAGAATAAGTACTAGACTTACAAAGAATAAGTCCTGA
Organism: Octopus sinensis; assembly: GCF_006345805.1. Lineage (NCBI taxonomy): Eukaryota > Metazoa > Mollusca > Cephalopoda > Octopoda > Octopodidae > Octopus > Octopus sinensis. The sequence continues at coordinate 27,190,790 of NC_043005.1, forward strand.
AGTCGATTTGTCTGACTAAAGCAGTGCTCCAGCATGGCCACAGTCAAATAACTGAAACAATTAAAAGAATATACACACACAGGTCAGGTTTTTTTTACCATTTCCATTTACCAAATTCTCGGTGGCACTATCAATGGAAACAGTAGTTGTGATACCTGTGCCGGTGACACATAAAAAGCACCATCCGAACGGCTGTTGCCAGTGCAGCCTCCACTGGCTTCTGTGCCGGTGGCACATAAAAAGCACCATCCGAACGTGACCGATGCCAATCCCGCCTCGAATAAAAAGCACCAACCGCACATAAAAAGCACCAACCGATCGTGGGATCCCGGAACATCTCGCTGTGCTTGAGGAGACCTGTTGAGTCAAGTGCATGTACATGAACTTCGAACCAAATATCAATGGAAACAGTAGTTGTGATATCTGTGCCGGTGACACATAAAAAGCACCATCCGAACGTGGCCGTTGCCAGTGCAGCCTCCACTGGCTTCTGTACAGGTGGCACATAGAAAGCACCATCTGAACGGTTTCTGTCCCGGTGGCACATAAAAAGCACCATCCGAACGTGGCCGATGCCAGCACCGCCCCGACTGGCTTCTGTGCCGGTGACACATAAAAAGCACCATCCGAATGTGACCGTTGCCAGTGCAGCCTCCACTGGCTTCTGTGCCGGTGGCACATAAAAAGCACCATCCGAACGTGACCGATACCAACCCCGCCTCGAATGGCTTCTGTGCCGGTGGCACATGAACATCGAACCAAATATCAATGGAAACAGTAGCTGTGATACCTGTGCCGGTGACACATAAAAAGCACCATCCGAACGTGACCATTGCCAGTGCAGCCTCCACTGGCTTTTGTGCTGGTGGCACATAAAAAGCACCATCCGAACGTGACCGATGCCAGACCCCTCTGGCACCTGTGCAGGTGGCATGTAAAAAGCACCCACTACACTCGCGGAGTGGTTGGCGTTAGGAAGGGCATCCAGCTGTAGAAACACTGCCAGATCAGACTGGAGCCTGGGGCAACCCCTGGCTTCCCAGACCCCGGTCGAACCGTCCAACCCGTGTTAGCGCGGAAAACGGACGTTAAACGATGATGATGATGATGATGATGATGATGATGATGGAATTCATAGAAGCAGATATTTTGTGGCTGGATGCTCATTTACAGCTGTTGCAATATGTCAAGAGAAGGACACTCACACACACACACACACACACACACACACACACACACTCCATGTTGGACCGTTGAACTCTGCGCATTTTTTCTCTCTTCATTTTTTCCCTCTTATTGCTTTCTGTTGAAGAGCATAGGCTCAAAACATAAAGGGCTTTTCTATTCTTTCTGTGCTACCGGCATGGGTGCCAATCAGGCAGTACTGTCATCAGCCACGACAATGACTTCACTTGATTCAACAGGTCTTCGCAAGCACAGTTTATTGTCCAATGATGGAAGGGTACTCTTAAATGGGCCGGTTATGTTGTACTGCCATAGGCCATGGTTACAGTCTCACTTACCTTGCTGGGTCTTCTCAAGCACAACATATCTCCAAAAGTCTTGATCACTTATCATCACCTCCATAAGGCCCAACGTTTGAAGGTCGTGCTTCACCATCTCATTATCCTTTTCACCATCATCATCATCATTGTTTAACATCTATTGTCCATGCTGGCATGGGTTGGACAGTTTGACTGGGCTGGCACTCTGGAAGGCTGTGCAAGGCTCCAGTCTGATTTGGTATGGTTTTCTAAGGCTGGATGCCCTTCCTAATGCCAACCACTCTGAGAGTGTAATGGGTGTTTTTATGTGACACCGATATCTTCCACGATTGCAGTTTTGCTCGGTTTGATGGGTCTTCTTCTCAAGCATGACATAATGCCAAAGGTCTTGGTCATTGCCTCCATAAGGCCCAACATTTGAAAGGAGCTCAGCCACTTTGCCTTCATGAAGCCCAACACTTGAAAGGAACTCAGCCACTTGCCTGAGTGTATATATGTATGTGTGTGTATGTGTATGTATGTATAGGGCATCCAGCTGTAGAAATCATGCCAAATTAGACTGGAGTCTGGTGCAGCCTTCAAACATGCCAGCCCAGTCAAACCATCCAACCCAAACTAGCATGGACAAGATATTAAATATATATATATGACAGGCTTCTTTCAGTTTCTGTTTGTCAAATCTATTCACAAAACTTTGGTTGGCTCAGAGCTATAGAGCAGAAAACACCTGCCCAAAATGTCACACATTGGGACTAAGCCTAAAAATGTGTGGTTGGGAAACAAAATTGTTAACCAAACAGTCAAGCTTGTACCTATGTAGGTGTGTATGTACAGGGTGCAGTGAATAAACTGTCATCTAAATTATGCAAAAATGAAAATAACACACAGATCTCATTTTAACAGATATATTTACCAAAATTACATAAAAATATCTTGAAATACTTAAGAGTAAATTTTTTCAATAAAATCGCCATTGGCTTCAACCACGGCCTCCACACGACTTTGGAATTTCCTGCAGCTCTTCTGGATGATCTCCTTGTTTAAATTGACGAATGCTGACATAATCCTTGCCTTCAGTTTTTCTTTGGTGTTACAAGGAGTTTTGTTGGTCTGTTGCTCAACTGTGCCCCACACATAATAATCAAGGAGGTTGCAGTCTGGGGAGTTAGGTGACCAGATGTTAGGGGTGATGTGGTCACAGAAATTGTCTGACAGCCATGACTGGATTCCCCTGCTTGTGTGACATGGTGCAGAGTCCTGTTGCCAGACATAGGGTCTTTCAGCAGCCCCCCTCTTGACCCGGGGCAGCTTGATGTAGGACTCTGTGTCAAGTCTGAAACCATGTGGAAAGCCGTTTGGAATGGAGTCATAACATTGCCATCACTAGTGATCATTCCAAACACCATGATGTTGACTGGATGTTTGATTTTTATCACTCTCAGTACATGTCCTCAGATTGCTACCCAAATACTCTGAAATGTTCATATTGGAGTTTCCAGCATGAATGCCATGCAATACAGCATGTCGTTTTCAAATTTCTAGCAGAGTGAATTGTGTCATGGTGTTGTTTTTTTCACAGACAGTGCCCAACTGACCCTACTATACTGTGTAGTCGACAAAATCAAAAACAAACAATGAACACGCGCAAAATTAAGAGTTTAAAATGGTGACAATTTACCCATTGCACCTGTATTTATGTGTGTGTGTGTGTGTATATATATATATATATATATGTATATACAATTAGACTGGAGCCTGGTGCAGCCTTCTGGCTTCCCAGAACCCCGGTCGAACCGTCCAACCCATGCTAGCATGGAGAACGGACGTTAAACGACGATGATGACGATGATGATACACACATACACTCTGGATTTCATGTTTCCAGAAACATTACACTCAAACCATTGATGGAAGGTGGGGGCTCCTCAGCTTATAAATGAATAAAATTTACAACTGTTCTGTTATACTATATTGAAACAAATTCCATGTGATTTCCTAAGCCGTCTCACCACCACCACCACCACCACCACGATAGCACTTTTCCACAAGACACCCCTCCCCCCAGCCCCATCAGATTATAAACTAAAACAAAAGAAATTCAACAACAGTTCCTTTATGTTCTTGCTTTAACACCCTTTCGGAATCAGTAATATGATCTAGCCGTACATTGCAAAATGTCCCCTTATCATTCACAGATCTTTTAGGTCCCTAAAATAGTCATGACATATTGTCATGTGATCCCCATATATATATATATATAATATATATATATATATATATATATATATATATATATTGGTATCTGATCACTATACAACTGATATATATTATCTGGACTTTATGTAGGTTCTTGTGCAACCTGTTGACCCCTATTTAATCTATAAATGTCCCTATCACAATCTTATATATCATCATCATCATCATCATCATCATCGTTTAACGTCTGCTTTCCATGCTGGCATGGGTTGGACAGTTTGACTGAGGACTGGGAGGCTTGCACGAGGCTCCAATCCAATCTGGCAAAGTTTCTACAGCTGGATGCCCTTCCTAATGCCAACCACTCCGAGAATGTAGTGGGTGCTTTTACGTGCCATCGGCATGAGGACCAGTCAGACTGTTCTGGCAATGACCATGCTCAAAAGGTGTTTTATGTGCTACCTGCACGGGAGCCAGTCCAACGGCACTGGCAACGATTACGCTCAAATGTTGTTTTTCACATGCAGCTGGCACATGTGCTGGTAAGGCGACACTGGCAATGATCACACTCGAATGGTGTTTTTTACGTGCCACTGGCATGGGAGGAAATCCGTGGCCCTGGCAACAATCATGCTCGGATGTGATTCTAACATTCCACTGGCATGAGTGCCAATCAGGCAGTACTGTCATTAGCCACGTCAGCGATTTTGATTTGTTTGCACTCGCCTCAATAGGTCTTCACAAGCAAAGTTCATTGTCCATTGAATGAGGGGTACTCATAAGTGGGCTGGTTACACCCCATATTTGGATGTGCTTTTTACATTCCACTGGCATGAGTGCCAATCAGGTGGTACTGTCATCAGCCACGTCAGTGATTTTGATTTTGATCATATAGCTTGTGCATCTATGTAAACACATGATACCTTTCTACACACACTATATAACTTGTATGTGATTATGTTCAATGGCCCTACATTCTGTATGACTGGTAAAATATTCAATACACCTTCCTAGTGTATAACCTATGTTTATATTCAACAAACCCTACCTATTATGTAGATATGTGTTTATATTCAACACTCTTCGACATACTATATAGCTTGTATGTTTTAATATCCTACAATAGGTGCAGGTGTGGCTGTGTAGTAAGAGATTTGTCTCCCTACTACAAGGCTCCAGGTTCAGTCCCACCATGGGCAAGCATCTTCTACTATAGCCTCAGGCCAACCAAAACCTTGTGAGTTGATTTGGTTGACAGAAACTGAAAGAAGCCCATCGTGTATGTGTTTGTGTTTGTCCCCACTGTCATTTGGCAACTAGTGTTGGTGTATCTACATCCCCATAACTTAGTGGTTCAGCAAAGGAGTCTGATAGAATAAGTACTGGGCGTCAAGTACTGGGGTTGATGTGTTTCAACTCAAATTGCTCAAGGTGGTGCCCCAGCATGGCCACAGTCTAAATGACTGAAACAAGTAAAAGATAATCCTATGTACTACATAGTATGTGTTAATGATGAACACCCTTCTAGTCTCTTGATGGCATTAGGTCTGTATATTCAACACACTCTCATCTAGAAAATTTCTATTTGTAAATCTCACAATGAGAGATATTCAGCAACAGTACTTTGGAGTAAAGATTGTTTGCCAACATAACATGGCAGTCCTGATTTAGGACTAATGTTGCTGTAATTTAGCCCCAGGAGACATCTAGATTCCCTTGTTCGAAAATATAAGGACACAGATATATATATATACACACACGTATATATTCATATGTATGTATTTGTGTGTCTGTGTTTGCCCCTCCCCTCCCAATCGTTTGACAATCGATGTTGGTGTGTTTACATCCCCATAACTTAGTGGTTTGGCAAAAGAGACCAATAGAATAAGTACTAGGCTTACAAAGAATAAGTCCTGGGGTTGATTGCTTTGACTATAGGCAGTGCTCCAACATGGCCACAGTCAAATGACTGAAACAAATAAAAGAATATATATATGTATGTATGTGTGTGTATATAGATATATGTATATATATGTGTATGTTTATATATGCATATGTATATATATATATATGCATATGTATGTGTGTGTGTATATATATATATGTTTATGTATGCATATGTATGTATATGATGATGATGATATATATATATATATATATATATATATATATATATTTATGTATGCATATGTATATATATATATATTTATGTATGCATATGTATATATCATCATCATCATCGTTTAGCGTCCGCTTTCCATGCTGGCATGGGTTGGACGGTGCAACTGGGGTCTGGGAAGCCAGAAGGCTGCACCAGGCCCAGTCTAATTTGGCAATGTTTCTACGGCTGGATGCCCTTCCTAACGCCAACCACTCCATGAGTGTAGTGGGTGCTTTTTACGTGCCACCGGCACAGAGGCCAGGCCAGGCTGGCAACGGCCACGATCGAATGGTGCTTTGTGTATGTATATATACAGTGTGTGTGTGTATATATGGCTTCTTCATATTCTGGCTACCAATTTTATTCACAAAGTTTTAGTTGCCATGGTTATAGTACAACATTGACAACATCCGTACAGTGTGATTGAACCTTTAATCAAGTTGTTCTAACCAGACAGGCATGATAAGATATAATGTCTGAGTGAACTCTCAATCAAGAGAGTGATGATTGCCCCCCACCCATCCCGTCACTAGTTCTGTCTTTTGTCTGTAACTAACTCACTAAAAGTCCAATAGTCCAGTTCACCGATCCGCAAACAGGTACCATGGGGCGGAGGCAGTGATGCCACTGCTGTCCAGTTCATTCAAGTGTTTAGAGAGTCTGCCATCACTGATAATCACCATGCCATGGATTTTTACCAAATTTTCATGTTTTCACTTCAAACTATTTTCATATTTATTTTGCAAAGTTCATCATCATCACCATCATCATCATTTAACATCTGTTTTTCATGCTGGCATGGGTTGGTCGGTTTGACTGTGATCTCGCCTGGCTTGACGGGTCTTCTCAAGCATGGCATATCACCAAAGGTCTCAGTCGCTTGTGCTTGCTTCTGTGGGGCCCAACATTTGAAAATTGCACTTCACCACCTCGTCCCATGCTTTCCCGGGTCTATCTCTTGCACAGGTTCCCTCCACTGTTAGAGTGCGACACTTATTCACACAGCAGTGCTCATCCATACACATCACATTCTTGATGCAAAATCGTTTTTTGAAACGGGTTGTTGTATATTGGGAGGGTCATACAACCAATAAGAATACACACATTGGTTATGTTTTACTTCATTTTTGTTGCTAATGAATTAAGTAATTAATCACTTAATTAATTGAAAACTACTGTGTTTTCTTTCTACAGTAGATGCAGAACGCATCATCCGAGCTGGTGGTGTCCGTTTCAACCACCAGAGGGTTGCAGAACCAGATATGGTTTTACAGGAAGGTCAGCATATACTCTCAAATAAGTTATCCCTCATCCGTGTTGGTAAGTACTGTTATATTTGCTACATTTTAGCTTCTCCTTTGTTTGTTTCCCCTCTTATAGGCATACATTCATACATTCATATAAACCCTGTTGTGATTGATGTTGCTTTTTAGTTCTGAGGTTGATAAAATTCAAGAACCAGTCATGTACCAAGGCTGATTAAATCAATATCACCTCTTCCTAAAATGTGTTATACAACAGTCTTAGAAATTAGAGCTGATGATGACTAATGCAATGGTCATTGATTTTGGGTTCAGTTAGAAGGAGACCCTAGATGGTAGACATTTGCTAACATTGGTATTCAAAAAATATGAAAGTTTATTGTTCAGAGGGTATAGAGCCTTTCATGGCTTGGCTTGTCAAAAAAAATGATAATAAAATAACATAATACTAACAGGTACTTTTGGTGGTGCAAGCTTCAAGTATGAGAAGTGGAATGCAGCTAGAGGGCTATGGGTGAAGTGGGGCTCTGATTTAACCCAGGTTACTTGTCTGTGCACAAGTGGGATGTCTTCATTGGTTGCCTCTCTAACTACCCATTTACTTATATTTATTTCTTTATTGCCCACAGGGGGCTAAACACAGAGGAGACAAACAAGGACAGGCAAAGGGATTAAGTCATTTACATCGATTCCAGTGTGTAACTGGTACTTATTTAGTCCATCCCGAAAGGATGAAAGGCAAAGTTGACCTCAGCGGAATTTGAACTCAGAACATAACAACAGATGAAATACCAACAAGCATTTCACCCAGCGTACTAACGTTTCTGCCAGCTCATCACCTTTTACTTATATTTCTGTGCATATGTGTACATTTGTGTGTGTGTGTAGATCAGTGCTTTTCAACCTTTTTGCTGAAGCGGAACCCCAAGGAAACATTCCACTGGCTCGAGGAACCCCTGTGCAATAATTTAATTGTCTTATGCACACATATCTCCACAGGAGAATTAAAAATTACTGTCGATTTTAGCATTTTTGTAACTTCTTGCGGAACCCCTGGACTGTACTGGCAGAACCCTAAGGTTCCGCGGAACCCTGGTTGAAAACCACTGGTGTAGATAAATATCCTGAAAAGCATAAATTTTACAGATATATCATAATTCAATTACTTTAAATGACTGTCTGATTAGGAATAAACCTAATTACATCTATAGTGACATAATTAAAAATACATAATTAATGAAAATTAATTTAAATTTACTTTAAATCAATTTTATTAATTATGTACTTTTGAATTCAATTATACTTATTCACAATGAAACAGCTGTTGAAAGTAATTAACTTACACATCTGTGAAATTTATGCTTTCCGGCATTTTATTGTAAATATGTGTTTCTCTTAAGGATCGTTTTAGCCAATAATGTGTCTCTATGCAAACTTCCTGCTCTGGATTTAATAAAATGCGATAATGTGCTGCACACTAAGGATCTATTGTTAATTGAGCTCTTATTTATTGTATGTGTGTGTGTATATATATACACACACACAAAATATGGGGATTTAGTTAACAGGTGATCTAAACAATTAGGTACACTAGGTAAGTACTGTAACAGATTACTAGGGCTCCAAGGTTGTAGCCGGGACAGTAGTTATGGAGCCATTGCAGATTTCCGATATTATATATATATATAGACACACACACGCACATATATATATACATACATACACACACACACACACACACACATATATATATATATATATATATATAAATAAATATATACACATATACACACATACACATATATATATACATACATATATACATACATACATACATACATACATATATATACACATACACATATATATATGTATGCATTAGTGAAGTTTGTAGAAGTTAAGATAATGAACATTTTTTAATTTAATAACATTTGATTGATATTTGTCCTCATCTTGTTTGTTGTTAACACAACATGTACATAATGTAAATAATGTACATAATTCCTCATCTCTTAAATATAGAACTGTATTATGATAATGAATATTGCAAGTTCATTAATTATGATTGTTAATGATTAATTATTGTATAATATTTAAGGTAAAAAGAACCATTATATTGTGAAGTGGCTCCCATAAACCGTTTCACCTGGATGACAGTTTATTCATGGCTACCAATGTAATTCAAGATTCTGAGGCAACTGAAGGAGATCGGATAGAGGAATTGGTGAACAGTAATGATGGCACTAATTGAAGAAAGAACCACCTGTCTTTTTTCACTAATATCTATTCTTGATGATTGTATTGACCAAATCTTGGAGAATATACATGAATTTTAGATGATTCCATGATGCCACAGTGGACCTTGCACTAGCTCTGGTCACCATATTTTTTTTATCTATCATGATTGCTTTTGATTATTTCTTAATTTTGGATGTCATGTTGACACAATATCTTAATTGCTATTCTTCCCGACTGTCTCAAAAGGATATTCTTGGACTGAGTATTGAACCTGAAACTTGTATTTTATAAACTGGGTTTGGACCTGAACTTGTGTCATTGGTTCATTTGTTTAAATTTTCATTTTCTTCCATGCTAGTATGGCTTGGATGGGAATTGATGTTGAGGCAGGATTTTCTGGTGGGATGCCTTTCCTGTCACCAATCCTCACCTGTATCCAAGCAATGGAGAGACCTGACTTGTACAGAAGATAGCAAATGAATAACATCACTTGAACTACAATTGACACTCATTTTACATCCATCATATGAGATCAAAACAAACAGACACACCCACCTACATACACATATTTATTTGAGGTTGAATTTTACTGCTGGATTCTCTTGCTGTTGCCAACTTTTACCTTTTACCAGAACATAAAAGTGTTTTAGTTATCTGCAGGTCATTGAAAGTACAGAGCAGCTGGTCATACTATCAACACAGATGTAACCATCAGCACTATTTCTTTGAAATAGAGACAAGTGCACACACACACACACACACACACATACACACAAATGTAATAGGCTTTCTACAATGTCCAGATTCATTCACAAATCATTGGTCACTTAGGTGGTGTGCAGAAGACAGTTCTTGGCCAAGGTGCTGTAAAGTAGGACTGAACCTGAACACATAGGTTTGCGAAATGTACCTCTTAGCCACATGGCCCTGCCTGCGCCTGGAATATTGAAGACAATTGCTTTAAGTACTTTACAAAATGGTTACATTATTGTTCTGTGGGGTACTACAACTGTGGGTGGAATATCAAACCATTCCACCTATGCCAGCATGGACAACAGATTTTAAATGATGGTGGTGGTGAGTTGTCTTACTAAAGTATAGTTTGCTGGATTGATCTCTAACATTGCCAGGAACATCACCTGAAGACTGTTGGAAAGAATATCCCGATTGAAAAATTGTCAGCAATGTATCTAATGACATGAAAAATAATTCAGAGGTGGAACCTCAAAGACAGTCTCTGTTTCTTAGGAACTGCTGAATGTCTTTTTGACTACATATTCCAGTGGCTGATTTCTTCTCACTGACCAATCTTAGTACCAAATGTTAGATTGAGACAGATCGCCAACAGAATCAAGAAATTTTGTATATCTCGAAAAGAATATGATTAAAAAATAATTAATAAAACAATCACAAAATGTCAGGTTGTTTTATTATATTTTCTTTTAAATTTGAACTCTTAATTTGTTTGTTATTTTCTTTTGTATTTTGATTGTTTTCTTTACTGTTTGTTGGTAGACTGTTTTTTTTTTACTAGGATCTGGATTGAGTGTCTTGTCTAAGAAATTGATGGTGCAGTATCTTAACTAATTGACTGAGAATGAAGTGTCTTGTCTAAGAGACAGGGTGGAGTGCCTTGTCTGAGAGACATTGATTGAGTGTCTCGCCTAAGAGGCAGAGGGTAGAATATCTTGTATAAGAGATTGAGGGCGGAGTATCTTGTCTGAGGGTTGAGTGTCTTGACAAAGAGATAAGGTAATATGTCTTGTCTAAGAGGTCATGGGTAGAGTGTCTTGTCCCAAGTCTACAACTCAGTGGTCTGGCACTGAAATCTAATTGGAACTACAGTAATCCCTCACCATATTGCAGTTCACCTGTCACAATTTATTATTTAAGCTTATGTCGATTCCTCTGTGGTGTTGTCTTGCATTTATAATAAAATAGATAAATACAAATTATAAAATAATAATAAAAAATATACAGTACAGTACTGTTTCTACTTTGTGGATTTCCATCTATCACGGGGGTTGGGTTGGAATGTAACATCCGCGATGGTCGAGGGATTGTTGTACATCATTTATTGGTCACTCAAAGCAGAATGAGGGTTTGTGTTTGTGTATATATTTATGTGTCTGCAGGCGTGCATAGGTGTTTAGCAATATGGCTGAGTGTTTTTGACAATGTTCATGCCTGCTTGTCATGTGTAATGCATATGTGCTCTTGTGTCTCTATAAGAAATCACTGTTGGCTCTATTGTATCCTTGAAGACTAGGTCTTTGGATTTCAATTTTGCTCACATTTTTGGCACTTATGTCTGCTAAGACTCCCTCTCATTCTTGCAGGACCTTTCTGCCTGGTTAAGGAGAGGATGTTAGTGTTTCTTGACACTACAATATGGAAGAGAATAATGCAAGTGCGAGGTGTAAACTGTCTCAACTAATGCACTTGCAGGTTTATAAGGCACTTCTGTGTGTATTTATGTATGTTTTCCTTTTATTTTGGGTCTTGAGAAGGCACAGTACTCAGGCGCTTTGCAGGCTTCCTTAAAAGGGTGAGATTGATGCCATTAACATTTCTCTTCCGGTGGGAAAGACATGAGCAGTGGTGGTAGAGATTCCAGAAGGATGAGAACCTGGGGAAGAAGGATTAGGTATAGTGACTTAACTTAGCAGATATAGCAACTTGAGAAAACTTAGTACTTTCAAAATGAACGAACGTATGTGTTTTTATAGTACGACCACATCAGATGCGTATAACGGGGACGATATCTTAGTAACTCCTCTGATTAATAACTTTAATAGAATAAATAAGACTTCTTATAACTACATACAAAATTGAATGTATAATTATGAAACCGTGGCAAATGTCCCCAGATAACTTATATCCAAGGAAGAATATAACATATAAGTCCTCAGTCAAAACACCTGAGTATGCCTGTTGTTACATAGGCGCTTCTGCTACAAAATTCAAGGCCCGATACCTAATCTCATTCATTCTTTTTAAATAAAAATAAATGCAACTGCTCGTCACATGTCCAATTCATATGGGGCATCAAAAGGAGAAACATAGACTGTTCTGTTTCGTAGTCTATTACAGGTAGTGCTCTTTCTTACAGAGGGAGCTGTGAAAACTATAATTTATGCTTCTGTTTACTCGTAAACCCTACCTAATTAATAAATGTAACATGCTATTAATTCGTTCTCATTTAGATAGCAAAACATTTTAAAACTTTCCACAGAAAAATCCTGCATAATTAACTTACTTGGGAATAAATAAAATCAATGCTAAAGTTTATCTACCTACTTTATAATATACTCTTTTCCTAATTAATTGTTTATCTAATCCTTAATTAGTTCAATTTCTTTAATTTAATTGAATCCACTTTAACCGTTGTAAGTCCGAAATTTCTCGAAAGAAATAGACGAATTATTAACTTGTAAATTCTACACACTGTTACTCTGTACCTAGTCGGCATTCTCTCGATTCTTTTCCCTCTTATAGTTGTTTTATCACTGACTGACCAGTAAGCAAAGGTAACAGCAATCGTCTTCCCTAAAGTATGTTCTTATAGACTAACATACTCCAACATTTGATGACATTTGGAACCCTCAGAACTGAGAATTTGGCAAAGACAAAACGAATCATATGTCCATTATCTATAATTTCATTTCCACTAGTTTTGTTGGCAGTAGATTTCGAAAAAATCTAACATAACGTTTATACTCTGAAGAGAATGGATGGGGGGACTTACTGTTCTAGTAAATAACTGATTAATTAATTGACTGATTATGCATACAAGCCATTTTATGGCGTGGAAACAGTTCCTCAAGTCATTCCAAACGTTTGTAAATGAATAAAGTTGTGTAAGAATATAATTCTTTATTCGTTGTTCGATTGCTGTTCTACTCAGTGATTAATGTACCAACTTATCGATTAGTAAATAACCTCAGGTTTACAGTGTATACCTGACTCGGTATACTTAACCAATAACGGCGGCGAGCTGGCAGAAACGTGAACACGCCGGACGAAATGCGTAGCCGTATTTCGTCTGCCGCTACGTTCTGAGTTCAAATTCCGCCGAGGTCGACTTTGCCTTTCATCCTTTCGGGGTCGATGAATTAAGTACCAGTTACGCACTGGGGTCGATATAATCGACTTAATACGTATGTCTGTCCTTGTTTGTCCTCTCTGTGTTTAGCTCCTTGTGGGTAGTAAAGAAATAGGTATACTTAACCAATAACATTAAACCATTCACGGAACATTCTGTTAACCAGGTTTATTGCATGGAGCGCTGAGGTATTCGTTTGGATTTTTTCCCTACTTTCCTTCACTACACACGTGCATGCACGCACACACGCACGCACACACACACGCACACACACACACACACCATCATTTAACGCCCGTTTTCCATACTGCAGTTAGTGCAGTTGTACATGCAACCATCTTGCTCATAGTTCGCGATGGCAAACTATGTCGCAGAATTTAGCATGCCCTTATTGTGAGGTTGGAAGCAGTCGTGTGTGTACGTCTTTTTGCGAACAGCCGCATCAAAGTTCTTGCTCACCTCCTCCGACTGAACCCAGAACCATGTGGTTGGGAGGCAAGCTTCTTACCACACACTCACGCCTGCGCCTACATTTATAGTTTATATACAACTTATAGTACAAGACATCTCATCCGAGTTACAAAGTGGTTTCCGATGGAACCAAGACACATTAGATATATTCCTTATCGTTTCGCACCTTCGGCGGGAATGTAAAGAACAGGACTCGTTCATTGCATTTGTGAATTTGTTAAAGGTTTCTGATGCAGGAAAGAAAGGAATTAACCATGGTTTCTAAGCTAGGTAAAAAGGTAAAAAAAAACGTGTCATTTTACAGAGAGAGGATTAGCTGAAATCATTGACCCCTGGTACTTCACTGACACTTTATTTTATCAGTTTTGAAAGGATGAAAGGCAAAGTCAAGAAGACAACTAAAATTACATGTACAGCAGACAAAATAAAACAGAAAAGTGAACAGTAAAAGCGGTTTAAAGAGGAAAGGGTAGACAGGACATTTTCTGTACGATGTTCTCAGCGGGTTTGGTTGCTTGTCTGAAATCTCTCGCTATAGTTCCATAAAGAGATGAGGGTCCGAGTTGTTATTTGAGAGACGAAACCTGTGCACAAATACAAGTCAGATAACGTTGTATGCTGGTTCCGGTACTGTTTAATGTTTTCCTCATTTGTGTGACCACAGGTGCAGGAGTGGTTGTGTGGTAAGTAGCTTGCTTACCAACTACATGATTCTAGGTTCAGTCCCACTGCATACCACCTTGGGCAAGTGTCTTCTACTATAGCCTTGGGCCGACCAAGGCCTTGTGAGTGGATTTGGTAGACGGAAACTGAAAGAAGCCCGTCATATATACGTATGTATGTGTTTGTGTATTTGTATTTGTCCCCCCACCATCGCTTGACAACCGATGTTGGTGTGTTTACGTTCTCGTGACTTAGCGGTCCGGCAAAAAGAGACCGATAGAATAAGTACTAGGCTACAAAGAACAAGTCCTGGGGTCGATTTGTTCGACTAAAGGCGGTGCTCCAGCATGGCTGCAGTCAAATGACTGAAACAAATAAAAGAACACTGTTACTAAGAAAGATAGAAAGGAAAGCAGGAGTCACCGCAAACTTTTGAGTCGATAGAAGCCTTTGTAATATCCGAAATCTGCAGGAAATTCCCAAGTTTAGATTTGTAAAGATCCAGGAACTACAGTATGTTGATGACCATGCTGTTGTAGTCGGGGTCGATAAATTAAGTACCAGTTACGCACTGGGGTCGATGCAATCGACTTGATCTCTTTGTCTATCCTTGTTTGTCCCCTCTTTGTTTAGCCCCTTGTGGGTAGTAAAGAAATAGACCATGCTGTTGTAGCTAATACTCAAGAAGCTCCACATGCCACCATCTTAGCACCTGTTGCAGCCTATAAAATAATGGATCCCTCAGTTAATTGACTAGACAGGAAAGATCCTGGCCAAAGTTATGTATAAAAAAGTAGTCAATTTATATCACAAAACATCACACCCGAGTCACGCGTGGTTTCTGCAGAGACCATCGCACACTAGACATAATCTTCGTAGCCTGGCAGCTTCGAGAGAAATGCAAAGAACAGGAATTGTTCTTTGCATTTGTGGATCTGTTAATGGTTTTTGAAACGACCTGTCCGTGACACACTACACCAACCTTTCTTCCTTCCACTTTTTCGGACAATAGAAAAACACATAGCCTAATTCTACCGGAGAGTTAGGCAAGCATAATTTCCAATGACTGCTCGCTAGATGAAGAGATGTTTCAGTACCCTAGGTAGGTATCTGTATCCTTTGAAAGACTCAGAAAAAGAAACTTCGAAAACAGCCATCTCAACCATTGCACTAAGGCTCTAGTCTACCTGGCAACCTGTCTTTCCACTCTCTTGCATGGCTGCAGTACATGAATCACATACAAGCAACACAATGTTGCCATCAAGGCCATTAATATCTAATGTCACAGTAACTATATTTCAATAAAAATTCACCGTCGGACTAACATCAGCATCATTGATTCCACACTGTATGCACATCGACCGAATATGTAGTGCGCATGTCTGAGTTAAGTCTTGCACGACCAGCAGAAAACCGTTTCTTATAAGAATAGGTATAACATCAACACTTCAAAAAAAAAAAAAAAAGGGAAGGCATTGCTTCCAACAGTTCATTCGGATTTCTCAGTTAGATGGGGACTGAAGATATGGAGAAATACTCTCTGCACTACTAGGGAT
>NC_043005.1:27211946-27214446 GCF_006345805.1 Octopus sinensis
AACTTTATATAATATTCCTACTTGGCAACACTAAGTGTTCTTTATGAAATCTTTCTCGAAAATTCTTTTAATGAAATATCTCCAATACAAAAGAAAAATCTAAACGCTCAAAAGCTTCAGTGTCAGACAATCTTAAAAACACATACCGAAAGTGTCTACAGTCAAAACCAATATCTACGATTTTTCGTACCGATATTGTCAAATGCTTAGAATACTAGAGAACCCTAGCTGTCAATAATGACAGCGGGTGTTTTACATAAACTATGTGATAGTTGCAACATTTTGGTTAGTATGTGTGAATATTCAATTTTTCCAAGTGGAGGTATTGTTGAAAAATGTACTTTAATAACCTGGAGTTGGATATATAATTTAACGAAACAGGGGGAAAGCATTTACACGACGCACTACGGTTAATGTTACACGAGGTTAAACGCTCTCTGCCAACGGCTCACGATGAACTGCTTGCTCATCAATTGCTCATAGCTCTTTATTTTATAGCAATGTGTTAGTCCATTTTTAGTCACTTATGGGTGGTCGGAATTCTTCCACAACATGCACCAAATGAAAGTTGCTAATGAGAGCATGAGGATGTAAATAAAAATGCCAAAAATAACAAAAAAGTAAGAAAATTATATTTATTTATCACTTTCTAAGTATTATACGGATCTGATTAGTTTTAATATGTAGAATATAATGTAGTTAACGATTCACTTGTTAACGATTCTACATTGTTATTTTCAAATTCTGAATAAAATATATTATACATGCAAACATTATACAAATTTGGAACACAAAACAATAAACATTTTCAAAGATATGAACGGAAATATTAATTTTCAAACGTTGCAAAAATATGTACACCCTAAAGGAAATTTGCTATATTCAATATTTTACCCACTTTTCTTTACTAACTTCAGATATTGCAGATAATTTCAATTGTAATAAATTATTTCTCCTGGCATTTTTGCACCAGTCATTGTTATTGCATCTGCAGGAATTCTGATTTGTGTACCGTGGTGAAAATCTTCTTAATTGTGATTAAAATGGCACCAAAAGGAAAAGAATTGTCTGAAGATTTGAAGAAAATTATTTTTAATTTGTACAAGAATGGTTTAGAATACAAGTATATTAGCAAACGAATACATATTAGCGTAAACACAGTTGCCGACGTAATTCAGAAGTACAAAGCTACTGGACGGCTAAACAATAAAGATAATTCAGGTCGACCTTCTATTTTAACTGCGCGTGATATTCGCCACATCCAACGTTGCATGATGGACGAAGATAATAGCGACAAATGCACTGTGCCTACCGTGAAACATGGTGGCAGAAGTGTTATGCTTTGGGGATGCATGAGTGCGGCTGGTGTGGGAGAACTCACATTTATTGAGAGAACAATGGATTCAAGGCTTCATTGTGAGATATTGCAAAAAACAATGTTGAAAAGCATCAAGGAACTAGGAAGATATTCCATGTTCCAACATGATAATGACCCTAAATACATTTCAAAGATGACGACTAAGATTTTATCAGATAAGAAGATAAAGGTATTGCCTTGGCCTACCATGTCTCCTAAAATAAACCCAGTTGAACATTTGTGGGGTGTTTTGAAAAGGAAGGTTGAGGAGAAAAAGCCCCGCAATGTAATACAATTGAAAGACATCATTGAGTTGAATGGAGGTCGATTTCATCAGTTGTATGCGGAAATTTAGTTGACTCTATTCCCGGAAGACTTCATGCAGTCATTGAAAGCAAGGGTGATCGCACCAAATATTGAATATAGCAAATAATTCTTTAGGGTATACATATTTTTGTAACGTTTGAAAATTAATATTTCGTTCATATCTTTGAAAATGTTTATTATTTTGAGCTTCAAATTTGTATAATATTTGCATGTATAATATATTTTATTCAGCATAAATTTCGTTTGATTTCCTTCAATATCATCAGAGTAATGGCGATTTTATAGAAAAAATGTTAGGGGTGTACATACTTCTGTGAGATACGGCATATATGTATTCTCAAAGCTATCAAAATGTATGCATTTTTACACATGGCTACATGATCTTACAATTAACATAGATTTTCTAAAGATTTTCAAAGGACAGCGGCTTTCGTTTATGCAAAACCTGTGTATTTACAACATATTTGCCAAACTTTGTACAAAAGCTACAAACGTAAACAATAAGTATTATTATTCTTATTCCCCGCAGAAGTTCCTGAAGAACAATGCTTCAGTTTTTTTTAGACATAAAGATGCAACACATCTTATCTATCTGAATTTTCAATCTGTAATTTCAATTTTTTTCTTTTCATTCTGCTTAAAACAAGAAATACATGTATGCAGGAAGCATGATACACTGGCGAAAATAAATTTAAGACAGATGATAAAAGTTCTATTTCTCACAAATTATTTTGTTACTAACACCATATAAGTTATTTTTATCGTTTACACCTTATGCAGAATTTATTTCTCTTTTGAATGATGCAGACAATAACT
>NC_043005.1:27219446-27221946 GCF_006345805.1 Octopus sinensis
AGTAATTCATATTTCTGATCTTTACAGGAAATAATAGGTTCCAAACAGGTGTTTCCCAACCACATGGTCTCCGGCTCAGTCCCACTGCGTGGTGCATTGGCCAAGTGTTTTCTACTATAGCTTCGGGATGACCAAAGCCTTGTGAGTGGATTTGGTACATGGAAACTGAAAGAAGCCCGTCATATATATATATATATAAATATATGAAAGAATGGAGCTGAACGATGAATTAACAAAATTCCTTTATTTTCGACATATGTTTCAAATTATCGCTATGGGCTCCGTGTGAGCAATCATCTAAAAGTTTTTTGTTCATTTTGATGTTGACATAAGTTCCTTGCTTTTCCTGATGAGAAAGCGACATAATGTACTCCTTATTCCTTCGTAATTAGGAATATGCAGCCTTCGAAACATATGTCGAAAATAAAGGAATTTTGTTAATTCTTCGTTCAGCTCCATCCATTCATATATTTATATTTTTAAAATAAACATACAAATTTCCACACGAAAGCACGTAATCTGTGCCCTGGGCACGAAACTTCAACCGTGTATTTTTTTATGTGAATTTGCTACCCAGGTATCGGTTAATTCGAATTATCCATAATAAGATAATTCATTCAACTACTTATATATATATATATATATATATATATATACATACATACATACATACATACATACATACATACATACATACATATATATTGGGTTGGCAACTAAGTTCCCGCGGGTTTTTTTTAAATTTTGGAATCTATTTTTTTCGAGAATTCTATTTTTGAATCATTTTGGAATCTATTTTGTCTTTTTCCTAGTTAATTTTAGTTAATTTTTGTTTATTTTCAGATCATTAAAATGGAATGTCAAGTTAAGAAAAACGAGCATTTTCGACACCTCCTTCTTTTTGCTTTTAATCAAGGTTCTAAGGCCGCAAAGGCTGCTCGCGACATTTGTGCTGTGTATGGAGAGGGTGCCATAGCTGAAAGAAACGCTCGTGATTGGCATGTCAAGTTCAAAAATGGAAATTTTGACCTCAAAGGCGCACCTCGTTCTGGCCGTCCAGTTGAGTTCAATGAAGAGTGATTAGACCAACTTTTGCACGAAAATTCTCGTCAAACGACAAGGGAACTGGCAGAGAAAATGGAATGCTCCCACACTGCTTAGAGAAGCATCTTCACTCGATGTGAAAGGTTCAGAAGTATGGAGCATGGGTTCCGCATGCTTTAAGTGACAACAACAAAAATCAACGAGCCACACTCTCCGCTGGTTTGCTTGCTCGTCACCGCTCAACTCATGGACACAAGCAGCGATTTCTTTACTGAATCGTTACTAGCGACGAAAAATGGTCACTGTACGTCAATATGAAGCTGCGTAAGGAATGGCTTAGTCCCGGTAAACAAGCGACACTGCGATGAAAATCTTCATCCGCGTAAAACGATGTTGAGCGTATGGTGGGACTGGGAAGGGATTATCCCTTACGAATTGCTTGAACGGAACCAAACGGTAAACGCAGAACTCTGTGTTCAACAGATGGAACGACTCAACACGACTATTCAAGAGAAAAGACCTAATCGCCCTCATATCACCAATATGACCAAGGAAGCCATTCAAACGCATGGCTCGCAAGTGCTGCCACACCCACCGTACTCTCCTGATTTGGCACCAACGGATTTCCACCTCTTTCGATCTCTTTCAAATGCTCTGCGCGGAATTTCGTTCATAACTGATGCAGAATTGAGAGCTTGGTTGCATCAATTTTTCGAGTCGAAATTGTGTGATTTCTACCAACGAGGTATTGAAAATCTTGTTGGGTAGAAGTTGTAAATAACAAGGGTGAATACATTATTGATTTATTAGGTGTATTTTTTATTAAACCTTTAAAAAAATTTTAATTTAAATTTAAAAATCGACGGGAACTTAGTTGCCAACCTATATATATATATATATATATATATATATATATATATATATATATATATATATATATAGGTACGAATATAAATGCAAAAACAAAAATGAAATTAAAAACAAGAATGGTAATAACAGGACAACAGCAGGTGTCTTACGACTTTAATTTTATTTTTGTTTTTTGTATTTATATTTGTGTGGCTTCGTCCGTTTTTCTGTCCTTGTTTCGTTTACATTCGATCCTTTTCCCAAGAAATCTAATGCTCGCAGCTTAGTTTTTCATTGGGGCTGGCCGTTTCGGAGCAATATCAGGATTAATCAACCGAAATTTGCTATGATGATCCGGTTCCTGACTGAAGATTAAAGGCTTGGAATGACCCGTCCGTTTTTTTGTGTCGTCTCTTTGTGTATTTCACGTTCTTGTCCCTTTTTATATATAATTTTTATACCTATATTATTGCGGCGTAACGTACACCTTGTTCCCTTATATATATATATATATATATATATATATATATTATATATATATATATATATATACACAGAGTGGTTGAAAAGTAACTCCCTATTTTAAAATACATATAATTTATTTATT
>NC_043005.1:27224446-27230061 GCF_006345805.1 Octopus sinensis
CATACACGCATATATATATATATATATATATATATATATATATATATATATATATATATATATATATATATATATATAATTTAAAATTAGGAAAATCTTTATAAGAATTTATCAAGTAGTTAGCGTGAAAAACTTCATAAAGGAAAAAATTATTAATTATTCCCTATAAATATATTTATGTATAGTAATAACCTTAATGTATGTATAATATATATATATATATATTTCGTGACATCCACCGTGCGAACGACACAACCGGTCTCACGCCATTTCCGCTCCACCGGTCACTCCTTGCACCGTGAACAGGAATAATCTTCTCTCTTCGCTCTTATACGCCATTTGGTCTCAACTCTCCCCCCCTCCTCATCTAACCCCCCTCTCCCCTACTCACCTATCCTTTCCCCCCCGACCCCTACTTCTTCAGTCCTTCATCCTTCACCCCTATCCCCTTCCCTTCTTCCCTCTTTCTCCCTCCCCCCTCCTTCCCTCTTCCCCTTCCCTCTGCTCCCTCACCCTCTCTCCCCTTCTCCTCCCCTTCTCTCTCCCCCTCTCCCTATTTCTCTCCTTCCTCCCCATCCCCCTCCCCCCCTCTCCTCCCCCTCCTCTTCCCCTCCCCTTCTCCCCTTTCCCCCTCCCCCTTTCTCACTACACCACACGACTTTACACATCACATCATATATGATGTGCCATACTAATACGTAACACCACTAATACATACTAATACGTACTAATACATACTAATACATACTAATACATACACCAACCCTATACATACACACGTCCAGACCCTCATACGCACTTATACTCTCTCATACACACACACACACATATATACATACTAATACGTACTAATACATACTAATACATACTAATACATACACCAACCCCATACATACGCACGTCCAGACCAATCCTACGCACTAATACTCTCTCATACACACACACACACACACACACCTTATACATACTAATACATACACCAACCCTATACATACACACGTCCAGACCCCTCCTACGCACTATTAGCTGGTCCTTCAACCCTATTATCAACCCTATTATCTCCCCTTATTTCGCTCTCGCGTCTCATGTTTGATCTTTGACCTCTGGCCGAAATCAGATCGCCATGTTGATTCGTTAGCTACTGCACGCATTTTTTTTCTCTCCTTCTTTCTGTGTTTTTTCTCTCTCTGTGTATCTTTCTGTTGAAGAGCGTAGGCTCGAAACGTTAAAGACTTGTTTTATTTATATTTCCTGAGCGCCATACTAATACAATTGTTCGTTTGTTTTCCACCTGCCTTCGTCTTTTGTCTATTTTCATAAAGCTTCCCGTTATATATATATATATATATATATATATATATATATGGCACAGTAGAAATACATAAGCAAAATAACCCATCTCAGATCTATATCATTCCAAATAAATACATTTACTCATTCAATCGCGAATAGACAAGATTATAAAAAATACTCACCAAAGGATTATAGTATAAAGTGATCCAAGGAACTTTTACAGGCTTTAGAAGAAACAAATACAATAGGTACCATCTCTACATTAGATATAGAAAGTTAGTTCACTAAATCCGATTGACAGAATCGATAGAAATTATAACAGAAAACGTATATAAATGCCCCAAAATATAGCCACTTGCAATGCCAGAGTAAGCACATAAATGTGAAACAAGGTGGAGCAAAGAGTACTCAAATGCCGGAGGTAGAGTAATATGCTTTATTTAAAATCAGCAGAAATATAACAAAAGCTGGCAAAATATAACAAAAAAGGCGGCGAGCTGGCAGAAACATTAGCACGCCGGGCGAAATGCGTAGCCGTATTTCGTCTGTCTTTACATTCTGAGTTCAAATTCTGACGAGGTCGACTTTGCCTTTCATCCTTTCGGGGTCGATTAAATAAGCACCAGTTACGCATTGGAATCGATGAAATCGACTTAATTCCTTTGTCTGTCCTTGTTTGTCCCCTCTATGTTTAGCCCCTTGTGGGCAATAAAGAAATAAGAAATAAACAAAAGCTGTTACTCAGAGTTTCACCTTCCCGCTCGTCGGACAGTTTTATATATATATATATATAATAATATATATATACCATAACACCACACACACACAGGCCCCACAGACACACACACAACACACACACACAACCACACACACACACATATATATATTATATATATATATATATATATATATATATATATATATAAAATATATATATATATAATAGAGAGAGAGATAGATAGATAGATAGATAGACAGATAGATAGATAGATAGATAGATAGATAGATAGATAGATAGATAGATAGATATAGTGTGGCTGTGTGGTAAGTAGCTTCCTTACCAGCCACATGGTTCTGGGTTCAGTCCCACTGCGTGGCACCTTGGGCAAGGTGTCTTCTACTATAACCTCGGGCCGACCAAAGCATTGTGAGTGGATTTGGTAGACGGAAACTGAAAGAAGCCCGTTGTAAATATATATAATTATATATGTATGTGTGTGTATATGTTTAGTTGTCTGTGTTTGTCCCCCGATGCTGGTGTGTTTACGTCCCCGTAACATAGCGGTTCTGCAAAGTAACCGATAGAATAAGTACTAGGTTTACAAAGAATAAGTTCTAGTGTCGATTCGCTCGACTAAAGGTTGTGCTCTAGCATGGCCGCAGTCAAATGACTGAAACAAGTAAAAGAGTTAAATATATATATATCTATATATATAAAACTGTAGTTGTGTGAGTGTCTGTCCCCTTCGATTTAGATTCCTAACTACTCCCGCATTTTGCGGTGCAGTTTAACTAAATTCGGGTATCTTATAGTCGTGATTCATATCGAGCCCGTCTGGGTATTAGCGCGCGTCTACGATGAGTCTACGATTTTAAAAATAATTTAACATCATTTTTTATTCCAGTTTAATGCATATTTTTACGTGTGTCGATGGCAGCGGAGTTGGCGTCCATGCTCACATCTGCACCTGTGTTGCTTCTCCCCCTTCTTCCCTCCCTCGTGAAGCTGTGGGGAAGGGAGTGTAAGGAAATCAACGTCGTAATGCGTTGTCAAGGAGACCAGCGTTCTTTTAGAACAACGACTTCATGGCTTGAAGTCGCCAAGACAGAAATCGCTAAAAAAGCTGAAACAGATCCACAAAAACAGCAAAAACCGCCACACAGGGCAGGTTTCCTGTGCAAACAATTTGCACAACCGAAGTTTTAGTTGTTGCACAAATCTTTATATATAAAAGTAAGGTTGTGTGTTCTCTCCTACGATTTAGATTCCTAACTACTCCCACATTTTGCGGTGCAGTGTAACCAAAGCGGGTATCTTATAGTCGTGATTCAGATCGAGCCCTTCTGGGTATTAGCGCGCGTCTACGATGAGTCTACGATTTAAAAAAAATTTACCATCATTTTTTATTCCATTT
Organism: Octopus sinensis; assembly: GCF_006345805.1. NCBI lineage: Eukaryota > Metazoa > Mollusca > Cephalopoda > Octopoda > Octopodidae > Octopus > Octopus sinensis. The sequence goes on from NC_043005.1 coordinate 27,227,875, forward strand.
TAATGCTTTTTCGCTATTATATAAGGGAAGTAACTCTCTAAAAATGTCTACGATGAGTCAACGATTTAAAAAAAATTTACCATCATTTTTTATTCCATTTTTAATGCATTTTTTGCTATTATTTTGCTATAACTCACTAAAAATGCTTATATAGTTATTTCCCTTACAAACCACCCGAGGCAACTGCCGGCGATACTGCTAGTATATATATATATATATATATATATATAGCTTAGGTGACCCGCTCTACGCGCGGGTAAGAGTGTGGTTGTTACTTTCTGTTGCTTCCTTTCAGCACGTAAAAAGCACCATCCGAACGTGGCCGATTGCAGCGCCGCCTTGACTGGCTTCTGTGCCGGTGGCGCGTAAAAAGCACCAACCGATCGTGGCCGCTGCCAGCCCACCTGGCACCTGTGCCAGCGGCACGAAAAAAGCATCCACTACACTCACAGAGTGGTTGGCGTTAGGAAGGGCATCCACCTGTAGAAACACTGCCAGATCGGACTGGAGCCTGATGCAGCCTCCTGGCTTCCCAGACCCCGGTCAAACTGTCCAACCCGTGCTAGCACGGAAAACGGACGTTAAACGATGATGATGATGATGATGATGATGATTCTCCCTCTTTGTTTCTCTCTCCTTTCTCTCTCACTTTCCCACTCTCTTACTTTTCTTTTCTCTCGGACTCTCCCTCGCTTTCTCTTACTGTCTATCTTTATCTCTCTCCCATTTATAAACAACAAAAGATCTTGAGTAAGTTGAGAAATAAAATATTAAGAAAGATCAATCATAAATATCAGGCAGTAACAACGGAAAAGTCTGCTTCAAGGCAGACAGCAAAACACTAACATTTAAAAGTGACAGACGAACTTGCGAGCTGAATAAAAATAATAAAATATTGGAAACCAAAGTTTGAAGGGATAGAATCTGAGGATAGTAGAGTCACCATGGCTGGCATTTCTTAACGACGGACAGCAACGTATTGACAGTTTAACGGCTGGCGTAAAATTTTGAACTTGATGTAAAAGAAAATTCCTAAAGACCAAGTTTTGAAGTGATTCTTTCTCACGACAGTAGACTCACCATGGCAAGCATTCAAAACTTCTTCACCATGGACGGCAACACATTGACGATTAAAAGGCTGGCGCAAATCTTTTAGCTTGATGTAAAAGAGAATTCCTAAACACCCGCTCCTTTAAATTTTAATCCCCTTCCAGCCCCATTTAGACACCTTTTCACATTTTGGTTAATATAACCCGGTTTCATTCGGGTCTACTGGGGCCACATTTATAAGATGAGGAATTTTGTCCTAGTGAGGTCACGCCTTTCATTGAGGAAAAAAATAGTTGTCATGCAACTTGCCAGCACTTTTAACATAGGTGTGCATATTTTCAGCTCAACCGACCACATAATGCACACATTATATATATATATATATGTATATATATGTGTGTGTGTGTGTGTGTACGCATTATATATACAAATATATACAAATTATATATATATATAAATATATATATATATATATGTATAAATTAAATTAGAGATAAAACCACTAATAGGCAAATCAAACAGTGAAAAAGAAAAAAAGAAAAACATAAAAAAATAAAAATATAATATGCAAAATATATAAAATATAAATTGAAAAATTTAAATTATTTAAATTTAAATAAAAATTATTAATTATATTTATAATTTTAAAAAAATATATATAACTATCAAAAAGTATTAAAAAGTTTAATATACATAAATACAGAGATATACACTTTGTATATATACATTATATATACATATTTATATATAGAACACACACACACACACACACACACACACACATCACACACACAACACCACACATATACCCAATAAATATTGATTCATTATATTTGTTCTCATGATTGAGTTGTGGTGGTGGTGGCGATGATAATTCTCTCTATGAATGCAGACAGACGTAGAGAGAGAGTGTGTGAAAGCGCTGTGGAAGGCGTATAATTAAAAAAAATATATATATAACTATCAAAAAGTATTAAAAAGTTTAATAGACATAATACAGATATATACACTTTGTATATATACATTATATATACATATATAATTTATATATAGAACACACACACCACACACAGATAAATGAACCAATAAATATCTGATTCATAATATTTGTTCTCATGATTGAGTTGTGGCGATGAT
>NC_043005.1:27230161-27237661 GCF_006345805.1 Octopus sinensis
ACAGCTTGAACGGAAGTGTTGCGATAACGAATATATACATATGCGCATAATGGGCATGTGTGTGTGTGCGGCGCGTGCGCGCGCGCGCGTGTGTGTATGTAGTGTGCGCGCGCGTGTGTGTGTGGTGTGTGTGTGTGTGTACATACATACATACACATGTATGTATAGCGATCTATGCGCTTGTGCGTGTGTAGGTATGAAATCCATAGGAGCTGATTTACTGAACATTAAACTGCTATTTCTAGCAAATCGATTGACCGCGTAAGCGCTATCAAGTAGTCACATACACACGCATAATCATGTGTGTGTGTGTGTATGCTTTATGTTGGTATGTGTTCGTGGGTGTATATTTGCGAGTATATATGAAATTTAAGTAAATGGTAGAACCAAATTGCCTGTTTCTATAAATAATGTTTAAATTTTGCACACATGTTGTACATTCATGCAAACACGTGCGCATATGTGTATGTATATATATATATATATATATATATATATATATATGTAATATATATATATATATATATATATAGATATATATATATATATATATATATATATACACGTGCGCATATGTGTATGTGTATATATATGCGTGTGTGTATGTATATATATATAGATATACACATACTTACATACATGCATACAAACATATATACATGGGTGCCACCGATGTATGAAATTCCCAGTCTTATCGTTAATGGCACGAAACTGGGTATTAATATTTTCTGTCAATAACTGACGAAGAATTAGGGTCATTGTGTCCTACATATATGTTTTGTAGCATTTAATGTATTTTTCATGTATGGAATAACTGATCGCCACGCATCCCGACTTTTGCCAACAGCAAGTTTGTATGTATAACACACACACAACAACATATATATATATATATATATATATATATATATATTATATGCATGTTTGTATGTATGTTGTATCTATTTCTCTCTCTCTCTCCTCTCTCTCTATATATATATATATATATATATATATATAATATATATATATATATATATATATATATATATAATATATGCATACTCATACACATATTTGTATGTGTGTTTGTATGTATGCACATATACATATATCTATACGTATATAGTCAACAGATGAGATACAGAGATTCTAGCTATAGAGAACATTTAGTAGCGCTTAAATAATTCGAACTTAGAGTCCGATGTCTTTATGAGGGACCCATTCCACGAAGTAAAATGTGGCTATAAGAATATTACTGGTGAGCAGACATGGAGACAATTATGCGGATAAGCAAATTAGATATAATAGCTTGAATGTCAATGTACAACTACGCCAGCTTAATTTAATTCGTCCTTGGTCGAAAAACACCTGTTGTTAATGACCTGTTGTTTGCATTTGTATTTGTGTACTACTTCTCCATTTTTTCCGTCCTTGCTTTCGTATAAATTCGCTGCTTTCTTCCAAGGAATCTAATGCTCTTAGCTTAGATTTTCCTTGGGGCTGGCCAGATTGGAGCAGTCTTGAGTATAACCAGCCGAAACTGCAAAGACGATCTGGAATCTCGACTGACGAAAGTAAACTCCGAATGCCCCGTAATTGCTTTTCTTGTCCCTTTTTATATCATTTAACTGTCTAGATGTTTTGTTGTCGCCTGTTGCGTTCTTGTCACATTTTTTTTATTCTTATATATATATATATCATTTGCGTGTGGTGTCGTCTGAGACTGGTCATGCAACAAATGCTTAATGGTTGAGCTGATTCTCTTTGAAATTATTTAACTAAGAGAACGCATTTAGTTACATAATATGGCCATGATTTTAGACCGTTACACTGACCAAAACAGATCAGCTGCTTTATCAGGGTACTCGCCAATTTCGAGAGAATAATTGACACTCACTACTGGAGCAGTGTACTCCGTACATTAAAAGTCTACGTCTCGCGCACACATTGAACATACACGCATATACATAAACACACACACACACAATGAAAGACAGCGAAAATTCAACATTGTAAAAAGTTCTAAAAACACTAAACATTTGTTGGGAATAGCAAAAATATGAAATGTTGCAACATGCAAAGAAACGAAGAGATATGAATTGCACTTATCTAATGATGAAAGAAAATTTGAAAGAATCTGAAAGAAAATTATTTATACAAAATGATTTATGCATAAACACAGTGTGTGTTTATATTTATGTGTGTATGTTTCAGTCATTTGGACAAATATTTCGAAAACCCTAAAGAGATCTTACGCAAGTAATAGTGCATGTGTGAGTGAGTGTGTGTGCGTGAATTGTAAATCAGTTTCAACAAAACGGAATATAATTTAGTAAATCAATGGAAGATTAATTAGCTACATTCTATTTCTGATTTCAGAATTTTTTTTTGTTCAATACAGAGGATGGTTAATGATAATAATTTCAAAACTTACGAAAGAGTTGAATGGATATTCCAAAGTCACAGCAGCATTTGAGCTGACTAATTAAGAATTATGGGATTGTTGATATGTTTTGGTCAGAAGTTTTACGGGTCAAAAACTTAAACCCATTCAACATGTAGCCTGTCGCGTAAGCGACATCAATTACAAAGAACTATTGATAAAAAGGAAAGTGAGCCAAACTGTATGTAACATGCGTTTTTCTCAACCCATGGCTTGTGGAAGCAAAATGGGGACACAGCGAAGTATCGAATCTGGACGGGATTCGTTTGAAACAAAGAAAATATTTTAGCTCAGATTCCAATGATTTGGACAATATTTCAATGAGGTTATAAATACATTACGTTCTTAACTTTATTTTTGAGTTATTTGAGAATCAACGTCGGCATGCAGTGCATAACTAGCATGTTTCGACTGCACGCCACTGACATATATATATATATATATATATATATATGATCTAATATATAAACCGGAAGTTGTCTGTGTATGCAGGTTTGGTATCCTTCAACTTCCCTACCGAGACCCTGCGTCGGAAAGGTTGACCAAAAACTGAGAGGATGATAGAAAGAAATCATGTATATTCCTTCCGTACAAGATAAAAATTCAAATCGGACCATGTTAACCCAAAATTATTTACACAAAAAAAGCTATTCAACAGAAAATGTCACTTAAGCACATAATGCAGGAAGCGAAAACAAACGCAAGAGACAACGCCGGGCGATACTCTAGATATATATATTATATATATATATATATATATATATATATATAAGAGTAATGGAAAGCCAGATGTTATAAATATATTTATATCACATATCATTACATATGGATCTTTCCTTGAACTTGTCATTTATATATATATTTTTAATTTAGATTTAAATTTATTTTGAGTGATGACAACAAAAAAATGAATGAGACCTCGATATTATGTAAATAGAGGAATTTATCTGTAATATATGTGACAATTATTCGGTTCCACAAGCCCTTTAACATCAGGTGGAAATTGTTAGAAACTTGTGGACCCTATCGCAATGGAAGAAGAAAAATATATTTTTATATATTTTTCTGTATGGCAGAAAAATATATAATCTTTATGAAATCACATGAGCTAGGACGGTAGCCATGGGGAATTGGCCACATTTTTGGAAATTTTTACTTCAAAATTGGAAAAACCTAGCTATCAAGCGAAGGAAGACAACTCGCCCGGCCATAATTTTTTAAGAGGAATATTTTTTGAACTATCACCGGCGTTCCTGTGTTTTAAAAAAGACATTGTTTGCAGAGAACAGTTATCGTTTAGAAAAACTGAAGATTTGTCTAGTTCACGCTAGATATGAAACCAATGTTTTTTCCTAAACTGTTACTTTACACATACAAATATATATATATACATACATACAACAAACACACACACACACATATATATCTAGATATATTATATATATATATTATCTATATATATATATGTAATATATATATACATTACATACATACATACATACTATATGGATATCTATATATTATATATATATATATATATACATATACATATATATATATATATATTGTTTATATATATATACATACATACATATATATATGTATATATATAGTATATATATATATATATATATATATATATGTATGTATATATATGTGTGTGTGTGTGGACCGTTGAAGTCCACAAGTTTTTGTCATTCTCTCTTTCCTTCTGTTGAAGAGCGTAGGCTCGAAACGTAAAATACTTTTTGATTTTCCCCGAACGTCAAACTAATACACTTGCTTGTTGTTCATTCATCTGTCTTCGTCTTTTGTTTAGCTATAAATTTCAACTATATATATATATATATATATATATATTATATATATATATATATATATGCATGCATACATACATATATACATAGTAATACGTATATGTGCGTGTGTATGTGTATGCTTTCACTTTGTATTTATTGGTATTCTTCCCAGAAGGCGGGAGCTGGTATTTCGATGACAACAGCGATAATTGTCACATATCGAACTTTACTGTTCTACTTACAGATTGTATCTGTGAAGTTCTTGTCTGACGATCTTTCATTTTTTTTTATTTGAAAATCATAGTTTTTCCAGACATTTACTAAGATAAATAAGTGCACGAATGATTATTGATATAACGATTATTGGGATATGTATGAATCGATATTTGTTTGTATGTATGTATATATGTATTATGTATGTATGTATGTATGTATGTATGTATATGTATGTATGTATGTATGTAGCATGCATGCATGTATGTATGTATTTGTATGTATGTATGTATGTATGTAATGTATGTATGTATATGTATGTATGCATGCATGCATAAGGCAGGCCTTAGAAGTCATCAGAGAGAAGTTACACACGCTGTGAGTTTATTATTTATGCATTAAGCGGTAAGGAAAGTGGACAAAATGTGCATTAGGAGGCAGATTGAAACGTCAAATAAAGGGTCGCTAAAAGTATACTGCTACATCTACTGCAAGAGGTGCCCATCGTGGCCATATCCATGTAAAGGAGAGTACGTCCTTAGCATGACTGAAAAGCCACCTCAACGCTGCTCTTGTTGAAGAGAACAATGAAGCGATGTCATTACTCCAAATCGTGTTGCAGCCACATGTGCTGTATATTTACTAGGAGATTTATATAAATTCTTATTCATGGAGTTTGCGCTAACAAAGATATAAGACTTATTGAGTTAAGACACTTCCCGGGATTTGTAAATATGAAGTTGAGTTTGTGTGGGTATATATGTATGTGTATAAACCTGCATTTATTTTCTCTGTGAATATGTCTCTGTAATCTTTAATATATATGTTATATTTCTCTTTTTAATCGAAGATAAAGTTTGATCGGCCATCTGCTTGGTAGCAAGATTGTGAAGAGAAGATCCTTGTTTTGTTCATCAACCTTTGAATCTTAAGAAGGTCTTGCAGATTTTTATTGTCTCAGATATCGTGATCAACCGTAGAGTATAAATTTAGGATTTGCATTCTCTCCCTAAGATCCTATGGTCTGCCGAATTTTGCTCCAAGCGGTTTGGTATGTTATCTGCTGCTGCAATAATAATAGGTATGACACTAAAACTGTATCTTGTGTGCTGGATTTGCGAACTCCTTATCAATGGTCCATAGATGTCCACTTTCTGTTGTATCTTTCTAATCACATTAGTGTCCAGAGAGCAGCTGATTTCTGCAACAGAATGTATCTTTTCCTTGTGATTCCACTCAACAATTGAGTTATGTTTAAACTTGGTGGCTGTTTTAATTTTTAAGTTCCATCAATATTCTTTTGACTCATCAGTCTCAATACGATCAACTTTGTCTGTAGGTGTTTTCTTTTCTGTTATCCTGTTCCAGACTGTTCTGTCTATCACATCACGCCGCACAGGAAAATAATCTCTGAAAGACATTCTCTTACAGTTGGTAATAATGTGGCTGATGTCTTCAATCTTGGTCCTGCACAACCTACATTTGTTGTCTGTCAATGTTTTCTGCTTTTTATGCTTTAGGTACTTGATGGAGATCTCTTGTTCTTGGATTGCATGGAGGTAGCCTTCAGTATGGAATGTCAGAAACTTGTTGGTGTTCCATGCCAAGCTTTTCATATAATCAGTCCCTCCCACGGTTTGTGTTTTATGTGCCAAGTACCCAGTACTATCTTCTCAGTAAACTCATCCATCTTTTTTTTTATTCTGTTCTGATAAACAGATTTTACCAATGCTCCTAGGGGAATGATTTGTATCAGTTCTTATTTCATACCTCTCCTCAAGTTCATTAGCTATCTTAATTATGTTGTTGATTTCATGGTCACAAACTGGGGCAAGATGGTTACTGGTCTCTTTACTCTGCTGCAGATATTGTTTCAGTATCACAATACGTGTTTCATATGACATCAATACAGATTTGAGACATTGACCACCATCTATCTCATTGAGTAAGAGTTTGGCCTTCTGAACTGGTCACTGAAAGAGCAGTGACCAGTAGGCGTGAGGAGACGTGAGGAGAGACACTGCAAAGATATTGTGGCCAATATGCATGCAAGCTTTAATATATAAATGTAAATTTGTATGTGTTGTTTGCCGACTTGTTATTGTGTATGACGATATCTTCGCTAAAACTGCAGAGGTTGCATATCACTGCCATGAACTGCAGTGTTAACGAAAACATCTCATCTATTATGTCAAAAGACACACTCCGCATCTAACACACTGACAATATTTTAACGGATTACAAAGCAGCGAGTGGCTGAGCAGAGACAACTCTCACCAACGAGAGAACTATGGAAATTGTTTCATTGTTACAAACGTGCGTAATACCGCGGCCACCATAACAAACGGTCCACCAACTTTTTGTAGTTCCAGAAAACCCGTGTGTTGAGTTATACAGGAGACAAGGAGGCGCAATGGCCCAGTGGTTAGGGCAGCGGACTCGCGGTCATAGGATCGCGGTTTCGATTCCCAGACCGGGCGTTGTGAGTGTTTATTGAGCGAAAACACCTAAAGCTCCACGACACTCCGGCAGGTATGGTGGTGATCCCTGCTGTACTCTTTCACCACAACTTTCTCTCACTCTTACTTCCTGTTTCTGATGTACCTGTATTTCAAAGGCGCCTTGTCACTCTCTGTGTCACGCTGAATATCCCCGAGAACTACGTTAAGGGTACACGTGTCTGTGGAGTGCTCAGCCACTTACACGTTAATTTCACGAGCAGGCTGTTCCGTTGAACGGATCAACCGGAACCCTCATCGTCGTTACCGACGGAGTGCTTCCACAGGAGACAAGAAGATGTTTCCACAGGAGACAAGATCTAAAAATACCTACACATCAAATTTTGTTTTAGAAACGCTAGTGCAATACAATTGCTGCTTTAAAAATGGGTGAATTCTTTAAATTAGCAGCAAACGATAAACAAAAAATAGAGATGACTTTTTGGGGGGGTGGGGGTCACGTGTTTAGACGTCGACTGTTGGACCATACACAGATTGTGCTGAATTTCATGGTTATCAGTAGCAGGCTTTAGGTTATCAAATGTTCAGGTCTGACATATATATA
>NC_043005.1:27242661-27245161 GCF_006345805.1 Octopus sinensis
AGTTGAGTGTTGAAAGAAAAGAAGTCTAAGAGTTTATTTAGGGGAGAAAGACTTTTTTGTTAGGAAGTAGAGCGAGAAGGGTTATTTACAGAATTGCAAATGGAGGACAGACCTCCTCCCCTCGAATAATTTAAAATGAAGTAAATTAAGTTTTGGAAATGAAAAACGAGTTAAGGAAAAAGATAGCTGTCTTTGATTAAAGGAAGAAGTGTCGAAGATAGAAGCCGGAGAATCGATTTTAGCAGCACAGAGACAGACTAAGAGTAAATTGGATCAAGGGAATGATAAGACTGTTCTACTCATTGGAGAATATTTGGCGAAGCATATGAGACTATAACTGATATGATGATGCTCATAGTTAACTTGAAATAATTACAAAACGTATAGACATGATGAAGTTGATGCAATAATTCACTATAGGTTTTCTTTTCTCTCTCTCTCTCTCCCTCTCTCTCTCTCTCTCTCTCTGTTTTTTTCTTATCGGTCCAGTTTGCATGCACTGAAAAGAACTATGACCTTTTGATGATGGTGTGATCTTGTTATGAGATTTTCCTATCAAGGAGTATAGAGAACAACGGGCCGGATATTGTGGCCGATGATAACAAGGAAATGTTTTCTGTAATTCAAGTGGTGCACCTATTTTGTAGTGTCGATTAAGGGATAAAAAGATAAAGTGGAACATTATAGATATTTGAAGAATGCAGTATTCAAATACTGGACAAAGAATTTAACACCGTCACGTTCCTGTCCGTTTATCATTTGGGATTTTGGATTTTGAGAATAAACACTGGAAGGCTAGATCTTAATCTGTGATTGAGTGCAGTACAGGAAACCTGTTTGGAACAGCAAGAATTATCCTCGATACATAGTTAGGACATGTATGGATACCATGGAAGGACATTAATGGGAAAAAAGACGGGAGTGCATCTTATCCTAGATAAAGCGTTGTTTTTCGATTGGATGGGCAAATATGAACAGCATAAAAAAATAATTAATTAAATATATAAATCTATTTTGAATTATTGCAGCAACTTGTTAAAGGTGGGCGGTCGTTCAATTCTCACGACTGGCTCGACCGATAGTCGGATCTGTCCTACACACGACTATACCTGTTCAGCAGAGCTCATGCATTGCTTGGGCATTGCATGATCGAGTACGTTGCAGTGTCACCACTCTGTGTGCATTTCGGACAGTCCTGGCTGGCGGTATATTCATATCTGTGCAGCTCGTCTCAAGCCAATAATGTCCATCAAGAACATCACAAGGCCAAGGATTACTGGAAATAATTCATAGTAGTCCCTAGCCTAAAAGTACCCCACGACAGACCTGCCAATTTGGTTCTCATCAACTACTAGAGTTTCCTTGACGACACCATCATCCTTACCCATCACTAGTTGTCCTAAATACTATATTTGATGGCATATAAGATGCACTCCCTACCTAATATCTCAAATAATCACACTGGATTCTATATGGAAAGTCGGGCCTGCATTACATGCTTTAATGCACTAAATACTATTCCCCACCCCCGCCTGAATATGCTCTGCTGAAATTGGGGTGCGTCTAATATTGGTTTCAAATTTTGCCACAAAGCCAGTAACTTCGGGAGAGGATTAACTCCATTGCATCGACCCCAGTGTTCAACGGGTACCTATTTCATCCCTCCCGAAAAGATGAAAGGCAGATTTCATCTCGACGGATTTGAACCCAGAACGTAAAAACAGACGAAATGCCGTTAAGCATTTTCCCTAGCACGCTAACGATTCTGCCAGCTCGCCACTTTAGGTGCGTCTTATATTACCTGTTCGTCTTTGCTAAAGTGGAACTTTCAATAACTCCATTTCCCGACTGGTGGACGACTGTAAATCACATCCTCTTGCTGCCGTTGTGGAGCCGCCTCAGCGCATTTGAGAATGAGGTTTCAATGCAGTGGTCCCCAGCCTTTTCCCTACCAAGGACTCCTTTTATTTAAATAAGTTTTCTCACGGACTCCTTTTAATATGCTTATACTTATATATAACTTATATATGTATGTATACACACACACACACACACCACACACACACACACACACACACACACACACACATATATAGATATATGGTCCCATGGTGGTGCTCCAGCATGACCACAGCCGCATGGCTGAAACGAGTAAAGAATAAAAGAGTATATATATATATATATATATTATACATATTTATATATATATATATATTATATATAATATATATATATATATATATTATATATATATATATATATATATACGACAGGTTTCCTTCAGTTTCCGTCTACCAAATCCACTCATAAAGCTTTCATCAGCCTGACGCTATAATAGAAATCACTTGTCCAAGGTGCCATGCAATGGGACTAAACCCTGAACCATGTCGTTGAGAAGCAAGCTACTGACCACACAGCCACTCTTGCGCCTATATATATATATAAAAACAAGTTTTTTAATTTACTTCACGGACCCCCAGTACTACCTCGGCGCACCACC
>NC_043005.1:27247661-27250161 GCF_006345805.1 Octopus sinensis
ATGCGATGTGTTGTACGTGGGTGGATATACATACCTATATACGAACATGCATACATGTGCATACCTATACATATGTTTGTGTATGTGTATGTATGTATGTATGTATGTATGTATGTATGTATGTATGTATGTATGTATGTACGTATGTATTAACAGAGTGAGGAGAGATGATATTTTCCCTAAAGAATACGAGGGAGCGTATACTTTCAAATACGTACTATTGTAATATACCTACATATATACAGATGTAAATACAGACATGTGGTAGTAACAACAACAACAACAATAATAATAATGATAATGATAATAATAAAAGTTATTGTCGTTAATGCTGTTGGTGTTGTTGCTGTTATATTTTGCCTATGCTTCAATTTGTACGAGCTGCACCCAAGTCTCAACCAGAGTCGTCAAGGGACAACAAGTTTTTGCATCTAAAGCTGCAAACGGGTGAGGTGCCGTGCATTTGAAAAAACAAACAAACGGATGACTGTGTGTTATGAAATGTTCTTTTTATAAAACTTATAATAAAAGTGAATGATGAAGATTGTATTTACATGGAAAGGAATTTACGTATTATGTGTGAGGTACCCAAAGGTATGATCTTTGTTTCATATCACTTATTTTCGGGCTGACAGGAATTTGTTCTAGATATTTGTTTGTTCCTTTTGATATCTTTCCAACTGACCCAAGAACAATAGGTAATATCGTTGCTTTGGGATGTCACATTCTTCTGATTTCAATCTCCAAGTCCTTATTTTTGCTCAGTTTCTCAAACATTTTACCGATGTGTTTTTTGTCAGCTGGGGTTGTAACATCCACAATGTCTTTTCAACATGATCTTTCAGAACTATGTCTGGTCGGTTTTCCAAAGCTTCATGACACGAAATTTAAAAAGAAACAGTTCTGATAATTGCTGATATATTGAATGGCACGTAGGAGTGGGTGTGTGGTAAGTAGCTTGCATACGAACCACATGGTTCCGGGTTCAGTCCTAATGTGAGGCACCTTGGGCAAGCCTCGGGCCGACCAAAGCTTTGTGAGTGGATTTGGTAGACGGAAACTGAAAGAAGCCCGTCGTATATATGTATGTATATATATATATATATATATATATATATATGTATTGTGTGTGGTGTGTGTGTGTGTGTGTGTGTATGTTTGTGTGTGTGTGTTTGTCCCCCCAACATCGCCTAACAACCGATGCTGGTGTGTTTATGTCCCCGTAACTTAGCGGTTCGGCAAAAAGAGACCGATAGAATAAGTACTAGGCTTACAAAGAATAAGTCCTGGGGTCTATTTGCTCGACTAAAGGCGGTGCTCCAGCATGGCCACAGTCAAATGACTGAAACAAGTAAAAGAGTAAAAAGGGCACCAGGCAATTCTATCCAGCTGTGAGGAAGATTATCAAAGGTCGTTTTATAATCTATCCAGGCCACTGATGTTTTTTATTACTGCTGTGATAATCATCAAGAATTATTTTTTTAATTAATAACTGATCCCTGTATATATATGACTCGTGTTTACACCATTTTTGTTCATCAGGAAAAATATTGTTGTTAACGAGGAAAGCATTTGTGTGTTCCATTTTGCCAGATGTGTGTTCCATTATGCCAGATGTATGTTCTGCCAGATGGAAGAATCTAGTACATTGGTGCAAGGCATGTTATAAGTCTGTAATTCTTAGAGATTTTTGATTCATTACTTTTGGGAAGTAAAAAAAAGTAATACCATTGAGCAGCCATTCCAGGGTCATTTGCACTTTTTTTCATAACAATAAGTTAGGTTTTTATGCAAATTTGTAAGGATATTCAGCCAATAGTTCGGAATCTTACCTTTACCAGCAGACGTCCATTTATTGAACTTTTTCATTGTAAGTCTGATATCTAAACTGATGTCTTCCCATATTGGTTCTTTGTTCTTGTCTGTTAACCGTTGGATATCACAGGTAAATTCCTCGTCTGCCTAACAGAACTCAAAATTATTATTATTTTACGTTTGACTTTTGCTTTACATTTGTACAAGTTGGCTCGAAGTCTCACCCAGAGACCTCAAGAGACAACAAGTTAGAAGTTCATGTTGGTGTTACGCCTAGGGTGTCTTATATTTGGTTTTGTACATAGTGTTGTTCTAGAGAACGGTTAAGAAAACATAAGAAAATTATGAGTTTGTTTTAAAATTTGAGATTATATAGCCAGTATTTTACGTAGGATATAGGCAGTTCCCATGAGCACTATCTTTTGAATTTCTGCCATTTTGGGATTTCCTGATATCTGAGCTAGGTAGCAATCAGTCCCTTTTGCTATCATGATATCTGAGCTACTACTACTACTACTACTACTACTACTACTACTATTATTATTATTATTATTCAAATTCCGCTGAAACTTCGCCTTTCATCCTTTCGAGATCGATAAATTAAGTACCAGTTGCATACTGGAGTCGATGTAATTGACCAGTCCCCCTCCCCCAAATTTCAGGTCTTATGTAAATAGTAGAAAGG
>NC_043005.1:27255161-27265161 GCF_006345805.1 Octopus sinensis
AACAACAATAACGAAAGTAAACAACACGGAAAACTAAACAAAGAGAAAATGGTAGAAAATATAGGAAAAGGTATGTTCAATTCTTAATATTATCGAAAGAGAAACGATACAACTGAAGAATACTGTGGGATAAATAACAGAAAAATAACGGAAAACTCAAGAAAATAGGAAACAAGAGATCCGATCGTGTCTAACAATAAGTGAATGTGACATCATGATAACCGTAAATGTTTTTTTTAAGCAAACAAATTAAAAAACAATCAACCAGCTTTAATATATGGACAGCCTCAGGTTGTAGGCTTGCAAATAAAAAAAATTGCTAAAAACTGAATTGATACGAAATTCAGATTAGAAAAATGCACCACAGGATCTTTGAAGAAAGGAAAATTAAGAACACTTATACCCTGTAATGGGCAGAAATAGAAGCCAAAAAATTACACCAAACACATTCTCATAAATATTTAGAAACCAATGAACTAAACATGCATAAAAACAACAACAACAAAAAAAAAACGAAAAGGGAAATTAGGAAAGACTGTTAAAATGTGTATTAGGTTGATACTTAAAACAGAGCAAAAATTGAAAGAAATCCATAATCTGTTCTAGTAATATTTCCAGCTAGATACTTACTCTTTACTCTTTACTCCTTTTAATTGTTTCAGTCATTTGACTGCGGCCATGCTGGAGCACCGCCTTTAGTCGAGCAAATCGACCCCGGGACTTATTCTTTGTAAGCCCAGTACTTATTCTATCGGTCTCTTTTGCCGAACCGCTAAGTGACGGGGACGTAGACACACCAGCATCGGTTGTCAAGCAATGCTAGGGGTACAAACACAAACACGCACACACACACACACACACACACATATATATATATATATATATACATATATACGACAGGCTTCTTTCAGTTTCCGTCTACCAAATCCACTCACAAGGCATTGGTCGGCCCGGGGCTATAGCAGAAGACACTTGCCCAAGATGCCACGCAGTGGGACTGAACCCGGAACCATGTGGTTGGTTAGCAAGCTACTTACCACACAGCCAGAAAGACTAGGAAAGCAAAACGTTTCCACTTCAAATGCACCACTCTCAATCTAACATAGAAAGATTATATTGGTCACGAATTTTCAGCGAAGAATATGTGGGTTATTCAACCAGAAAACTATAAATATATCGTCTGCAAAGCTACTAAAATACCTAGTAAAGAACATATATACTAAATTAGTAAAATATGAAACCTTTTTTTTTTTTGTATCTCCAAGGAAGCCCAAAAATACAAAGCAGAAGCTGAAATGACAGACAGGTGTAAAGAGAAAGGAGAAACAACAACATTTGTTGAGTAAATGTTAGAGCAAACTAAGCTATAAATGGGACTATTGACTGCCATGGTGAAATGAGGACCAGAAAATCCGACATGGTTAGCGATTGACAAACCGAATTGGGTGAAAGAGAAAGGAAAAATAGCAATGTCAGATGAGAAGTGCAGGATCCAATTGAGTATTGAGGCGAATCTAGTAGTAGTAGTAGTAGTAGTAGTAGTAGTAGTAGTAGTAGTAATTTTGGTACAAGGTCAGTAATTTTGCGGCAGAGGTCAAGTTCATTACATGGACCCAGGGATTCAACTGGTGTTAATCATATCGACCGCGAAAAAATGATGAACCGGATCACATTCTCTCACAGTCCAAGAAAATATTCATGTGGTGTAGCATCTATGCGCATCGGCAACCACAGCATGCTTAAGCCGTCTTCCAAAGGGCGCTGGTAACAAATGAACAACCCGACTACTGCAACGCATCCTTTCTACGGGAACGAAAACAGGAAACGCTCCAATCTGGTCAAACGAGGACTGGGGCCAAGCACAACGGTCAGGCGGTAATTTACGATGACAAGGACGTAGGGATAGCTTCCTCTCAGCCCATTTCTAAATGAGGACAGCCACACTCCAAATAATCTAATCTCGTCTCAGTTCTTGTCTACCTGAAAGTCCGATACAGAGAAAACTCCGAACGAACTATTTAACCGGTTAATCTGCCCAGTGACCTTCAGCGCTTATTGGTGACATAGACTTGCTTCTCCAGGTTTCGTGTTGCGAACCTACAGATTTGTACGGGTTTATATTTGCTCCAGCTATCAGATCGTATTCCTGTAAATTGGAGCCGACTACCTCCACTTCTATGGTGTCGAACACCGTCGCTGTAACGTCAGCACAAATCTTCCGGATTCCAGTTCGAAAGGGACGCTCCTTAAAAGATGTAACTTCCGTAGTTCTACCTCTAGAGACAAAATGCTCGAGGAACATATGAAGGAGACGAGAGAGGACACTCCTGGGGAAAAGAGAATGACAATGTGATAAGAAAAGGTTCCGGAAGTGGTCCTTCACTCTGACCATCGAGCAAAGTGTCACAGTGTGTGCTCCTGCCTTCCTATCGTTTCTAAACATAAAATATACATACACACACACACATATATATATTTGCATTTATACACACATACATGTACATGCCCACACATATATGTATATATACATGCATATATGGGTAAAGGACGTAAAAAGAACGTAGGCAAAATAAGAAACAAGAACATAAAATCAAAAGCATGGAAAACGAATTTTATTTTCGAACAACGAAGGAAACAAAAAGAGAAACGTGACAGACAACATAAAAAACATTCCCTTCATCAGTTGTCCCCTGTTTTATCTACTCCGCGTTTCGAAGGTAGGGACAAGGTGTGAATTTGTTAAAACAGTCCTTCCCGCAAAGCAAATTAAATAAAATTTGGGATTTTTTACGGAGGGTTAAAGTGGTAGCAAAAACAGGACAGTAAGAACAAAACAGTAAAAACAAACTGTGAAGGCTGTTAAGCCATAACGAGGTGAAGTGGTTTGAGAGGAGACAGGCAAAAGCATGTCTTGTCTTTAGGAAGGAAGTGGAAGAAAGTAAGATAGATAGCCGTTGGTCACGTGTGAGTAACGAGAAATACATATACATATGTTTAAACTATTTGTATATGTGTGCATGTACATATATACATGCACATCTATATGTATACACATCAGCACACACATATGTACGTATGTGCATACACCCATCTTTTCTTTCATCTTTTCCTTGTTTCAGTCATTGGACTACAGCCATACAGGGGTACCACCTTGAAGAATTTTTAGTAGAATGAGTCGACCCCAGCACTTACTTTTTTTCCTTTAAGTTTGGCACTTATTTCTTTTTTTAAGTTTGGCGCTTATTTTATCGGTCTTTTGCCGAACCGCTACGTTACGGGGACGTAAACACATCAACACTTGTTGTTAAGCAGTGGGGGGGACAAACACCGACACACACAGAGACACACAAACACACACGCACATGCACACATGTACACACTCGCATATATATATATATATATATATATATATATATATATATATATCTTTCTCTCTTTCTCTTTTACTGTTTCATCCATTTGACTGTGGCCATGCTGGAGCACCGCCTTTAGTCAAGCAAATCGACCCCGGGACTTATTCTTTGTAAGCCCAGTACTTATTCTATCGGTCTCTTTTGCCGAACCGCTAAGTGACGGGGACGTAAACACACCAGCATCGGTTGTCAAGCAATGCTAGGAGGAAAACACAGACACCAAAATATACACACACACTTATATATATATATACATATATACGACAGGCTTCTTCAGTTTCCGTCTACCAAATCCACTCACAAGGCATTGGTCGGCCCGGGGCTATAGCAGAAGACACTTGCCCAAGATGCCACGCAGTGGGACTGAACCCGGAACCATGTGGTTGGTTAGCAAGCTACTTACCACACAGCCACTCCTGCGCCTATATATATATATATATATATATACAACGGGTTGTTTTCAGTTTCCTTCTACCAAATCCACTCACAAGGCTTTGGTCGGCCCAAGATTAGACTAGAAGCCATTTACCCAAAGTACCCGGAACCATGCGGTTGGGAAGCAAGCTTCTCACTACACAGTCACCCCTGCGCTTATGGGGCCTCACCTATAACTTTATTATTTACACAATCATGGAACTATCTAACGTATATACTTTTCATTCTGATTCTTCCTTCATTTTTCGACAAACTAGAATGTACCAATATCCTTGACTGGGGATAGTCTTTATTTCTATATTTTCTAACTTCTTTTCTCTCCGATGACGGCATACTCAACTTAAGGAATCCCCGCTCAATATCATGACCCACTTGTTTCACATTTCTAGAAACAGATGTAAGAGACTTCGTATTTTTATTATAACTATTTTCCTCTATGTTTATATTCCATATTTGAATTAAATGTTCTGGAGTTATGCCAAATGTTTTGCTTTTTAATTTTTTATTTTAATCTACATCCACCAGCTCAATGAGAAACCACTTCTAGCCGCTTTCGATTAGTAGTTTCAACACCATAATTTTTTTAAAATTGTGATTCAAACAGGAGTTTTAGTGGTAAACCTAACTGAGCATTCATAGTACATACATATTACATTACGTCAGTGGGCGAAAACTCCTTGTATATTTTCTGTTTGTTGGTCTGTTTGTCTCTCTGTCTCTGTCTGTCTGTCTGTCTCTCTCTCTCTATATATATATACATATATATACACACAAAACACACATAGACACGCGCGCACACACACACACACACATGCGCGCGCACACACCACATGCGCGCGCACACACACACACACACGCACACACACACACACACATGAACGTTCACTCAATGACACTTGGAAGCGAGCAAGCCGAAATTTTGAAATCGCTGTCAACGTTTCCTGGTACAAGTTTAATATGCATTTACGAGGGGTTTATGAAGTCTTGAGCCTAAAGAAAACAAAACATGATGAAGGTACAAGACTTCAAGGCTCAAAGGGCTTTCATACGCCCCACGTACCCTACTAAAACGTATTGAATTATTCTCCAGTTTAATCTTAAATTGCTTTTATATCTAATACGACGTAAAAACATACATACATACACACACACACACACACACACACATATATATATATATATATATATATAATTCATAAATAAGGTCAAACGAAAAATTTTCAATGCCAAATATGCCAAAAAATTGGACATATTGTCCATTAACCATTAATTTTTCACAATCTGCACGCTTTTGTGCGGATTGTGAAAAAATTAATGGTTATGGACAATATGTCCAATTTTTTGGCATATTTGCATTGAAAATTTTTTCGTTTGCCCTTATTTATGAATTGTTTATGAATTTAACATTTAAAGGTATTTTTTAATATGCTGGCCATTGATAAAATTTTTTTGGGAAAAGAATGTTTTTCGAAAAAAATTTTATCCTACATTAGATATATATATATATATATATATATATATATACAGTGAGAGAGAGAAGAGAGAGAGAGAGAGAGAGAGAGAGGGAGAAAGAGAAAGAGAGAGAGAGAGAGGTGGAGTAAAAGACGGAGAGAAAGTGAAAGCGTGATACATACATATGAGTGTGTATGTGTGTGTCTAGACATCCACGCCGTGCAGCCTACTTCTGCCGTCAAGATAGCTCATACACAGGAAGGAGGATTTTCGCCCTGATTCTCAGGAAAGGTCGGGCAGCTGGTACATTTTTCGACTAAGAGTCTATACACAGAAGTGTAATGGCCAAGTTAGTATGATGGTATCTGGGATTAGGTATCTGGTATTTGAACTCCTCTTAACCAGAAGACGATCGTATGGGAAACTTGTTTGAATTCACGTCCTCTGTGTCTTTGTAAGTGAATGTGTGTGAGTGCGTCTTTGCTACTCTAGGCACAAGGCCCGACATTTTGGGGTAGGAAGCCAGTCGATTAAATCAATCCCAGTACGCAACTGATATTTAATTTATCGACCCGGAAAGGATGAAAGGCAAAGTCGAGAGACGAAATACTGCTAAGCATTTCGTCCGGCGTGCTAATATTTAATTAGTTTAAATGTGCACAAATGCATAAAAATAATTTAAAATTCCATTAGACATTCTAAAATACTATTAAATTTCATTCAATTTTAAAAAAGGTACAGAACTTATGGGATGACCTGATATATATATATATATATGTATATTCCTTCTGTGGCAGAACGTATATATGTATATATATATATATATATATATATCTATATATATATATATATATAATATATATATATATTCTTTTCTGTGGCAGAGCGTAGGCTCGAAACGTTAAAAACCTTTTCACTTTCCGAGTGTTAAACTAATACATCAGTTCGTTTTCTATACCTTCTGTCTTCGACTTCTGTATCCAGAATTTCTTGATGTCATCTTCAGAAAAAGGCTGGTAAACCAGTGATATCAGTTAAACTGCCTCCTTTATACTGAATACACATACAAAATCATCTGAAATGGGTAGATGATAGCATGAAGGTCAACTTTTTCAAAAATTTTGCTTACGGACGTAACTCGTACTACCCTTGACGGACCTTATGGTTGGAGCAATGGATGTGTTGTAAATGAACGAGATCGTCACCAAAGCTTGAAATGCCAACAAGGGGGAGGAGGCATCTTGATTGGGGTAGGTATTATTGGAAGTATTATGCTTGGTGCTTGGCAAGTGCAGATGGTGTTAAAATGACTGCGGACGCTTACATAGCCTTTCTGAGGGAGCATCGTGAACCTTCAAGATAACCATGATATTCATGCAAGATAATACGCCCTCACACTCATTGAAGAAAAGCTGGAGTATCTACAACAATTAGGCATCTGTGAACCTCGGAAGATGAAATGCCCTGCGTGTTCCCCCGATTTAAGCCCAATAGAAAACTTGACGAATTTAAGAGAATGGACGCCAATTTAGGAGCAAGGATGAACTGTGGCTGGCAATAGTGGATGTTTCTCGTGATTGCTGCATTGCGAGCGGAAAATGAAGTTAAAATTGTTTTGTATAATATCATACGTGACTTACCAGTTACATGACAATACATGAAATTAAAAGCGGAAAACGATCAATTCATTCAAAGAAATGAAAAAAAAAATGCTCAGGGCTAAAAGAAATAAAAATATGTATTTTGCTGAACGCAGCACAAATTCGAAACTATTCTCGATTTGTGACAATGTGTGTTGATGTACGCAGAAAGAGTCGCATTGCGATCCACACTACAGAAGCGATTACTAAAGGAAATTCACACTAGTCATCCAGGGATTTTGAGACTGAAATCATTGATGAGAAGTTATGTATATTATTTTCTCTTCTACTCTTGGCACAAGACCCGAAATTTTGGGGGAAGGGTCAGTCGATTAGATCGACCCCAGTACGCAATTGGTACTTAATTTATCGAAAGGATGAAAGGCAAAGTTGACCTTGGCGGAATTTGAACTCAAGACGTAAAGACAGGCGAAATACCGCTAAGCATTTCGCCCGGCGTGCTAACGTTTCTGCCAGCTCACCACCTTAGAAGTTAAGTATATTGGTCAAAAATGGACCGTAACATTGAAGAACTAATGAAAGCATGCAATGGTTGTGCCCCAGTTGCACAAGCACCTACCACCAAATGACAACTGTGGCAAAAAAAAAAACCCGCTAGAGATTCCATGCTCCAGACTGCATGTTGACTACGCAGACCTTATTGTGGTAGACCGTTTTTCAAATTGGCGTGAAGTGCATAAATTTAAAAAGCCAACATCCGCTGTTACAGTAAGTTTTTTACACGAATTGTTCGCCATATATGGTATTGATCATACAATTGTATTTGATAATGGAACTCACTTTACATCAGACGTAAAATGTTGTAAAATGTTCGTCATCGAACGTGTGACCACTCCGCCTTATCATCCTAGGTCATGTGGACAAGCGGAACGTTTTGTTGATACTTTTAAGAGTGCTTTAAAAAGGGCGGACAATGAAGTGATGGATGACCTAGCACTTCAACAATTTCTAAGACCGTACCGAGTAACACCTAATCCGAAAAACCTCGTCTGGAATGTCACCTGAAGAATGTCAAAAGTGCGTATAAAGAAGCATATGCAGTAATGTACAAATGTCTGGGAAGTGAACAGTGTATGAGTCAGATACATGCTTGCGTGTGTATGAAGGGGAGAAAATCAGGTGTAGTGTTGGCGAATCTCAAGAAGCATGGAAGTTTTGAAGGATGCAGTGCTCCGACAACTAACAACTGATGACGGCAGTTTGTTCCATCCTCCAGCAATTCTTAGCGTGAAAAAATGTTTCCGAAAGTCATGGGAGCTGTGTTGTTTTCTGACTTTGTAAACATGTCCACGGGTGTTGTCAGACAGGTTGAGTTTGAAAAGGTTCTCAGAGTTATTATTAGTAAGATGGTTAATAATTTTATGGGTGTCTACCAAGTCAGCTGCCAGACGTCGGAGTCTCAATGTATCCATGCCCAGGGAAATAAGGCGTTCAGAATAAAGCAGATGTCTGATGGAGGGTATTCTCTTGGTTGCACGTTGCTGAACGGTTTCGAGACGATTAATATCCTGGACAAGATAGGGGTTCCAGACCGGTGATGCAAATTCCAGGTGAGGCCGCACCATAGCTATATAAAGCCTCAGATAGATAGTTGGAGAGCGGCTCACAAAGGACTTGGTAAGTGATGCCAAGACACCCTCAGCCTTCATGGCAATTTTAGTGTTTTGTCCAACGCAAATCGCTGTCGACAATAATGCCCAGGTCACTTTCAAAAGAAGACTTTTTGAGATTAGTGTTGTGGAGGGAGTAAGTGGACGCTGGGTTTTTCCTCCCAAAATGCATGGTGGTACATTTGTCCACAGCCAGCTTGAGTTGCCAGTCCATGATCCACTGTTGCATTGTGTCCAGGTCTGATTGCAATAAAGATCTATAGTGTACAGGATCTGTCCTCTTTATTTCGTGGTACAGCTTGATGTCATCTGCATATTTTAGCACTGTGGCATTCTTTAAATTGGCATCTATGTCATTAAAATATGCAACAAATAAAAGGGGGCTAAGAACAGATCCCTGTGGTACACCAGATGTCATCTCATAGGGTGAAGAGTGCTGTCCTAGAACTGTGACTTCTTTTCGGCCGATAATGAAGGACTTCAACCAGTTATAGAGATCATCTCTTTCACCCATTGCAGAGAGTTTCACCATAAGCATATTGTGTGGCACAGAATTAAAAGCCTCAGCAAGTCCAGGTAAACAACATCCACCCAGGAGCCGCCATCAGTGATTCGGGTAATGTCTTCTAGAAACTCGATGAGTTGATTACAGCAGCTGGAGTTAGGAATAAATCCAAATTGTGACGGCTTGATGAGGCTGTGAGACTTCCAGAAGTTCTAGATGGTTTCTCTGACACAAGATTCCATCAGTTTGGCGATGCAGCTAGTAACGGGGCGGTAGTTGACAGGCGAGGTGCGGTCACCTTTTTTGAACAGAGGGATAACACTGGCAGTTTTCCACTACTCTGGAGTAACACCATTGTCAAGACATAATTGAAAGAATAGTGAAAGTTGGTTTAGAAGAAAGTACCCACTGCGTTTGAGAAGCAGGTATGTAACACCATCGAAACCAGGAGAGGCATAGTTACGTTTATTCTTAAGGTGGCGTTGTAGCAAAGTAGTTATAGAGTTCGGTGTCAGAGGTGATGGAGATGGAACATTTTGATCTTCGACAGTAAAGATGCCCGTGACAAAGTTTTGTTTCCAATCGTATAAACATGGTAAAGAAAACTGGGAGGACGATAGAATTATTAAACTAATTGGGAAAATGTTCCTAGTAAAAGGAAAATTTTTCGAACAGAAAAGACATATAAACCAAGTTTAAAAAAGATATACGGAAGAAACAGTCACGAGAGATGAAATACCTATGGAAATATTGCACGACACATTTGAGGTACCAACACCCATGCAAATTGAAACGAGACATTTAAGTAACAGAAAAGGGGAAAAAGAAACAAATACAGGAGTTAAACCCTAAGCGTAAGAGATATTAAAACTCTGGACGGAGTTTAATTCTCAAAACGGGGAGAAGTTATGGGAGGTTGATTCT
>NC_043005.1:27267661-27277661 GCF_006345805.1 Octopus sinensis
ATATATATATATATATATATATGTGTATATATATATGTATGTATGTATGTATGCATGTATGTATGTATGTATGTATGTATGTGTGTGTGTGTGTGTTTGTGTGTGTGTGTAAGTGTATGCACAACATGATCACCGAGTACTTTAATGAATTTCATGATTGGGGGTGGATGAATAACGACTGCAGGGTGTAATATTTATACGAGAATGGTTCGCCTATGCACACGCACTCATAGAGTGTTATATATGGATACACGCACACACACACGCATACACACACGCATACAAACACGCATACACACACGCATACACACGCACTCAAATACATGTCTATGTATGCGTGTGTGTGTACATCTACGCATATATGCATACATGCATATATATATATATATAATATATATTCTGTTCATTATCAGTTAGCGATCAGACTTGCTTGTTCAGACAAATTGGAAACCTCGCTACTTGTCACTCCTTCTCTTCCCCACTCTCTCACCTTCACTTCTCTCTCTGTCTCTCTCACTCTCTCTCCGTCTGTCTCTCACTTGTTAATCTGCTGAGCAGAGGCGTTTAATGTTTTTACCTAAATTTAGATTAGAATAAACAAGACATACGATATCGAAAAAAAAAGTATAAAATCACGGAAAATAAAAAAACAAGAAAATAAGAAAATAAAAAGACAAAAAAAAACCATAAAAAAACAACAAACAAGGAATCGACTTTAACAGCGGTGTAATTATTATTGCTGGTTGGTTGGCTATTTGGGAGCGGAGTGAATCAATAAATAGCACTTATTTCTCGCGACCTCCATAGAAGGTTCTATGGTTGAGTGGAGGGCAGGTGTGGTGGTGCCAGATACAAGCACCAGTTACGAATAGTTACTGTGTGGCGTCATAGGACATTGGATTTATTGGCCGCCATTACATCGCCGTCCCCGATTCTGCTATCTCTTCTATTTGTAAACACACACACACACATACACATACATGCATGCATGCACGCATGCATGCACGCATGCACGCATGCACGTACGATCCTCGTCGGGAGTGAAAAAGTCAATTCCATCCACGATTGTCAGTAAGCATCTAATGTATAAATCCATAGCTATACTGATGTGTTATAAAGTAGATATTGGAAAGATTATAGAATACAATACAACAACAACAACAGCACAAACAACAACAACAATAACAACAACAACAACAACAACAATAATAATAATAACAATAGCAATAATAATAATAATAATAATAATAATAATAATAATAGTTTCAAATTTTGGCACAAGGCCAGTAAACTAGGGGGAGGGATTTAAATCGATACTATCGACCTCAGTGTTCAACTGGTATTTATTTTATTGAGCCCAAAAGGATGAAAGGTAAAGTTGCTTTCGTCGGAATTTGAATTTACAACGTAAAGACGAAAGAAATGCAACTCACCATTTTTCCTGGCGTACTTGTTATTCTGCCATCTCGCCGCCTTAATAATAATAATAATAATAATAATAATAATAATAATAATAATAATAATAATAATTATTATTAATGGATGGAAGCACTCCGTCGGTTACGACGATGAGGGTTCCGGTTGACCCGATCAACGGAACAGCCTGCTCGTGAAATTAACGAGTAAGTGGCTGAGCACTCCACAGACACGTGTACCCTTAACGTAGTTCTCGGGGATATTCAGCGTGACACAGAGAGTGACAAGGCCGGCCCTTTGAAATACAGGTACAACAGAAACAGGAAGTAAGAATGAGAGAAAGTTGTGGTGAAAGAGTACAGCAGGGATCACCACCATCCCCTGCCGGAGCCTCGTGGAGCTTTAGGTGTTTTCGCTCAATAAACACTCACAACGCCCGGCCTGGGAATCGAAACCGCGATCCTACGACCGCGAGTCCGCTGCCCTAACCACTGGGCCATTGCGCCTCCACTAATAATTAATACCCAGATGCAGTACCAAGCAGTAGCTCCATGGCTTCTGATCTTAACTGATTGGAAGTGTTATCATGTACATTGTTTTGTCTTGGTATAAAAGATGGGCTACAGCAAATATTCTGCTCAATACCACAGATTTGCTTGTCAGTTGTTTAACCTTAACCAGTTGAGCATGCCCCTTAGTGGCTGATGATATGTGCATCTCTGATTACGAGCAGACGTAGTGGAGAAGCATCATAGCCATGTGTTGATAGGAATTCTTTGGGGTTTGGATAATTCCCGTTAGGAAGCATGGATGTTTCGTTCAACGTCCTTAAACCACCCTTATTCAGTTGGGCCACACCTGCAAGGTCATGCGCTGTTTATCTTGATATGAGATCATCATGTTGCATACATATGGTTGTGATGCATGTACCTGGTCTACCCTTATCGGACGGGTAGTCATGATGGGTATACTGGTCTTCGTATATTTTACTCCAGTATCACTTTGATGGCATGTACTGCTCTCTCACTCAATAATAATATAATAATAATAATAATAATATAATAATAATAATAATAATAATGATATAATGATGATGATGATAATAAATAATAATAATATAATAATAATAATAATAATAATATAATAATAATAATATAATAATAATAATAATAATAATAATAATAATAGCAATGAACAGGTACTTATCTATAAGAGAGGACTAAATACTTTGGCTTATGTTCCAACACGGAAGCAGCAAAAAATCACATTCAATTATCAAGGAAGCTTGCAAATTCGAAGGGAACTTGGTATTAATCCTGAATTAGATGAAGAACCTGAAACAGATCAAGAAGACTGCAAAAAGAACGAGCAGAAATAATTTGAGGTGTGGTGGCGACAGAAGCCTCTGTATGGACAGTTGAAATGCTGATGTAGACCAAGCAACAACTCACCAGTGGCTGAGAAGTTCAGGTCTGAAAGCAGAGGCTGAAGGTTTCATACAAGCAGCACAAGATCAAAGCTGACCAAAAATTACCAGGTTAACGGTCTTCAAAACGGTTCTGACCCTAAATGCAGATTCAGCGACAGATTTGACGAAACAATAGACCATCTCATTCCGGGATGTCCTGTGTTGATACAAAACGAATGCAAAAATCGACACGATAGGGTAGAGCGGTATTTACTTCGGAAAACATGTAAACATTATAAAATCAACACTCCTGCTTGCTGATATGAACATCGTCCTGAGCCAGTCGTTTGAAGGTAAAAATGTCATTATCCTCTAGGGTTTTCCAGTCAACACTAACAGAACGATCCAGGCTAATCTAAAGAGAAGAAAATACTTGTAGACTAAGAGATGTAAGTGTTCTCACTGATACAAATATGTTTGTAAAGGAATTTGACAGACTAAATAAATATAGGAACCTGAAAATTGAAATACAAAAGATGTAACATCTTAAAGAGAGAGCTGTTCCAGTTATGGTGGTGCCATAATTTTGTTTATGTGTGTATTTTTGTTTGGTATGAAGGGGTGGGAGAGCTTTCCTTGTTTCCCCCAAGGATGTTTAATGTCTTTGGTGTTGTTGCTGGTGGTTTTGCCGGTGCTGGTGATGTTTGTGGTTCTCGTCCCTGCCTAAGCAGCAGTGGAGGCCGTTGAGGGCAGCGAACTTTCAAACGAGTCATTTCATTACACGTTAAACAACGAGGCATTTTGCCCCTCAATCATGATATGTATCACCGTCCCGTTCTGGAGACGGATGTTGTCCAGGATTTTTTATATGTTTTGGGGTCTGATCTGGAGAAGTATCTCCAAGTCAATCTCTGATCAGTCCTCCCTGGAAATTCTTGTCGCCTCTATCGGGACAGTATCCTTCCCCTCCATGATTACGCATCCCAGAAGCCACCAAATATCAAATCCCGGTGGGATTCTAGGAATGCGGACACTAGCTGTACGTTTCATTTCCCCATGTGGGAGGGGTACATGATGACTTTTCTGATTTTGCAAGGTATCGTTGAATGTTTCATAGCGAGGGCTTCTGACTTAACAGCAACGAAATGATGCCGTATTGTTTGCCCCTCGCTATGTACTCGATGTTATTTCTGATGCACATCAGCGCCTCCTCAATATCTACTTGGGCTATCAAAGCCGCACTTTTCGTGTCTGCTGAGATGCATCTGAAAAGCACCGTTCCACAACTTCAATTGCCTCTGATGGGATTGTCAGATTTTCCCAATTGTTCTCTTGTGTTATTAGTTTCCATGCCGTGGAAGCATCTGCTCCCCATTTGTGAGGTCTACGGTAAAACGGTGTTTGGTCTTCGCTGTTGCTGCGAAACTATTTTTGTAATTGCTATTGGAATTGTTCTCATTGTTGCTTTTATTGTTGTAGCTACTGTTGCTGCGGCTGCTGCTGCTGCCGTAGTTATTGTCGTTGTTCTCATCGATGTTATTGGTATTGGTTTTGTTGCTGTTGCCGTTGTCACTTTTGCTCTCGTTGTTGTTGTTGCTAATGCTACTGCCTCTGCCGTTGCTGTCTTTTTCGTGGTTGTTATTGCTATCACTACTACTACTACTACTACTACTACTACTACTACTACTACTACTACTACTACTACTACTACTACTGCGGCTGCTGTCGCTGTTGCGTTTGCACTTGTCATTTCTACCGCTGTTAGTATTTCTTCTACTATTGCAGTTACTGTTACTGAACTTTGCACCATGACAGTCTTGTTTTTCTCCTGCATTGTTGGAAACCGCTGTGCAAAGGTTGGGAACCACTGCTGTATATTATTGACTGTATATATTCTTATTCATAACCACATTGTGTGTTGATACTTTTGTATGTGCGTACGTGTCTGTTTACATACATACATACATACATACATACCGGTCCTTTGGATATATATAACACACTGCT
This sequence comes from Octopus sinensis, assembly GCF_006345805.1. Taxonomy (NCBI): domain Eukaryota; kingdom Metazoa; phylum Mollusca; class Cephalopoda; order Octopoda; family Octopodidae; genus Octopus; species Octopus sinensis. The sequence goes on from NC_043005.1 coordinate 27,272,493, forward strand.
CAAATGCCAATCTTCAGAGGTTAGGCTTCTCAAAGCTAATTCGAAGCTTACAGATCCAATCCATCACTGGAACTGTAAAACTCTGTAAAATTTTCATGGGGTTTATCATTTGAATATTTATGAGCATGTCTACATATGCAAATATATGCATGAGAAGACATACATAAAATATATAAATCTGCACATACATATATACATACATACATACATAATACATACATGCATACATACATACATACATACATACATACATACATACATACATACATACATACATACCCACCCTGTTGTTGATGTCGAAATTCCAGTGAAGGAGCCTTCCATCTAGGTTAGAAACCGGTTCTTTCTCTATTGGCAATAAATCTTGAAATAAACTGAATAATCACATACACACATACATACATACATATGCGACTTTGTGTATGTGTGTGCGTGTTTGTGTGTGCGTGTGTGTGTATGTGTATGCGTGCGTGCGTGTGTGTGTGTGTGTATGCGTGTGTGCGCGTGTGTACAGTGATGGATTCAAGGGTTTCGTTTATTTACGAAATGACTTTTTAATTCCATCGTTTTAGGCTTCTAATCCTCTTTAAGTCAAACACTTACGAAGCTTAATTCAGTTCAATTAAAAAACATGAGTAAGCAACACATTATAAGCCACACAATGATTTGCGAAAAGATTTATCTATGCGCAGGGTATGCACCGCCCCCGCCGATGCCTTTCTTATTAATTTCAATTTTGTGTTTTGTAATCTTGTTGATTTTAATGTTTATGTTATACTGGTGTATGTGCGTGTGTTGTGTGTGTGTGTGTGTGTGTGTGTGTATGTGTGTGTGTGTGTGTGTGTGTGTGTGTGTGAGTGTGTGTGTGTGTGTGTGTGTGCGCGTGTGTGTGAATACTTCTGTTGACAAGCCACTTGTGACTTCAGGTCATTGACCGAACAAACAAAAACACATACCCCTCCTTTCTTTTAATCCGTGAACTGGCCGATGTGTGAGTATAAGTGCGTAAATCTGTGTGTGTGAGAGAGAGTGAGAGAGAGTGAGAGAGCGAGAGACAAAGTGAGAGAGAGTGGTGGGGAGTGAGTGCTTCTTGTTTTTCCACACCAGGTTTTTATTAAAAGAAGTTTCGTCTATTATTTTATTACAGGGAACGAAGTCCTTCATAAATGACCTCCACCCCACTTCACTTAGGTAGGAAGTGCATTCTTTGAGCTGGACAATTGTTGATAAACCTCTCAATGTATAACAAGCCCAAGAACACGTGAAGTGGTTGGGATAGTTGTTTTATTGGAGTTTAGCAGTTTCAGCTGGTGTTTAGATGATGTTTAGCATGTGATCAACTGGTGTTTAGATGGTGTTTAGTGACGGTGTTTAGCTATACACAATAAAATTAACGGTGAACAAGAGTGCGTTGTCGTAGACTTTATTTTGTTACATTCGGTTATATACAGTTAGGGGGAAAGCGATCGGCCAGCGCATGCTTCGGAAAAGTCCCGCTTAATCGGAAGTTCCCTTCATTAAAGACCAGTTCACTAGTTAGCTCGTAGTGAAGTTCCTCTCTATAGTTCATCTGTGATAAGTCCTTGGGCAGTGCCCTACAACGGTTTATTGTTATTTTGCTTTCCGAAAGGAGCTGCGAGCTGGCAGGCAGAAGCGTTAACACGCCGGGCGAAATCCATAGCCGGGGTCGACTTTGCCTTTCATCCTTACGGGGTCGATAAATCAAGTACCAGTTGCGTAGTGGTGTCGATCTAATCGACTGGCTCCCTCCCACAAAATTTCAGGCCTTCAGCCTAGAGTAGAAAGGATTTCTATTTTGTTTTCCGAAAAAGGCGGCGAGCTGGCAGAATTGTTAGCACGCCGGGCGAAATGCTTAGCTGCATTTCGTCTGTCTTTATGTTCTGAGTTCAAATTTCGCCGTGGTTGACTTTGTCTTTCATTCTTTCAGGGTCGATAAATCAAGTACCAGTTGTGTACAGGGGGTCGATTTAATCGGCTGACCACCTCCCATCAATTTTCGGGCTTTGTGCCTAGAGTAGAAAAGATTTCTATTTTGTTTTCCGAATGCAGCCACGGCAATTCTATCAAATTGTTGTTCGTTGAGAAGATTACTAAAAAAAAAATTTCAAATTTTTGCACATGGCCGGCAATTTTAGGGATGTGGCTAAGTCGATGACATCGATGGACACTCAAAAACTGTGTTTCTTTTATTCTTTTGCTTGTTTCAGTCATTTGACTGCGGCCATGCACGACACCGCCTTTAGTCGAACAAATCGATCCCACGACATATTCTTCGTAAGCTTAGTACTTATTCTATTGGTCTGTTTTGCCGAACCGCTAAGTTACTGGGACGTGAGCACACCAGCATCGATTATCAAGCGATGATGGGGAGGACACACAATGACACATACACAAATACACACACACACACACACATACACACATATATATGTAAATACTCTTTACTCTTTTACTTATTTCAGTCATTTGACTGCGGCCATGCTGGAGCACCGCATTTAGTCGAGCAAATCGACTCCGGGACTTATTCTTCGTAAGCCTAGTACTTAGTATATCGGTCTCTTTTGCCGAACCGCTAAGTTACAGGGAAATAAACACACCAGCATCGGTTGTTAAGCAATGCTAGGAGGACAAACATACACACACACTTATATATACATATATACGACGGGCTTTTTCAGTTTCCGTTTACCAAATCCACTCACAAAGCTTTGGTCGGCTCGAGGCTATAGTAGTATACACTTGCCCAAGGTGTCACGCAGTGGGACCGAACCCGGAGCCATGTGGTTGGTAAGCAATCTACTTATCACACAGCCACTCCTGCGCCTTTTATACATATATACGACGGGCTTCTTTCAGTTTCTGGTTACCAAATCAACTCAAAGGCTTTGGTCGGCCCGAGGCTATAGTAGAAGACACTTGCCCAAGGTGCCACGCAGTGGGACTGAACCCGCAACCATGTGGTTGGGAAGCAAGCATTCACTTTTCATTTCTTCCTTGATTTTTCGAGGGGACGATCTGATGAAAATTGCTTAATTTCGATCCTTTATAGGCATTCGAGATTACTGTCTGTTGTTTTACATGCTTCAGTTATTGGACTGCGGCCACGCGGGAGCACTGTCTTCATGTGTTGTAGCCGAATGCATCGACACCAGTCCTTGTTATTAAATTGGTCCCTTTTGCCGAACTGTTAAGTTACAAGGACGTAAACAATCTAACACCTGTTGGTGTGAGGAATAAACACAAACACAAACATATATGTGTGTATGCATGAGTATATATATATATATATATATATGCAAACATAAAAACATACAAATACACACACAAACACACATACATATATACATTTGTGTAACTTTGTCCGTTTTTTCGTCTTTGCTTTTGTATACATTCGTTGCTTTCTTCCAAGAAATCTAAAGCTTAGTTTTTCCTTGGGGCTACCCAAATTGGAGCAATCTCAAGAATAACCAGCCGAAATTGCGAGGATAATCTGGTGCTTGACTGAGGATAGAGGGCTTCGAATGACCCGTCCTTGTTTTCTTTGTATCGTCTATCTGGATGTTTTGTTGTCGCTTTTTGTATCACCTAGCTGTCCGGATGTTTTGCGTTCTTGTCCCATTTTGTATTTTATATATATATATATATAGATATATATACATATACGCATACATACGTATACACACTGAAGACGGACCTCCTTCAGCTTCCGTCCTCCAAATTCCCCCACACGTATGCAATGCGCGCGCGCGTATGTGTATATATTCATGTATATATGTATGTATATGTGTGTGTAATTTTGTGTTTGTGTTCGCATTCATCATGCCACTTTATAACCAGAAGTTGTCTATTTACGTCCTCGTAACTTAGCGGTTCGGCAACAACTGATCGATAGAATAAGTGCCAGAGTTTAAAACTAAGTAAGAAGAGGGCCAGTCGATTATATCAACCCCAGTACGCATCTGGTACTTAATTTATCGACCCCGAAAGGATGAAAAGCAAAGTTGACCTCGGCGGAATTTGAACTCAGGACGTAGAGACAGACGAAATACCGCTAAATATTTCGCCCGGCGCGCTAACGATTCCGCCAGCTCACCACCTTTGTTGCTAAATTAATAATCTTTTCTACTCTAGGCACAAGGCCGAAATTCTGGGGGGAGGGGGCCAGTCGATTAGATCGACCTCAGTACGCAACTGGTACTGAATTTATCGACCCCGAAAGGATGAAAGGGAAAGTCGACCTTGGCAGAATTTGAACTCAGAACGTATCGGCTGACGAAATACCGCTAAGCATTTCACGCCTTTGTTTCTAAATTAATAATGATGAAGAATGTGTCACAAAAACACACGCATACACACAAGCATTCACATTCCTCCTTTTTACGCGCACACACATATACTCACACAAAGTTGAAGCGCTGTTTTTATTTTTGTTTCACCGTCCTTTCTCATTCATATGTTGTGACGGAGAAATATACAAAATTATAGAAGATTATAAGGCGGCGAGCTGGCAGAAACGTTAGCACGTCAGGCGAAATGCTTAGTGGTAATTCGTCTGCCGTTAAATTCTGAGTTCAAATTTCGCCGATGTCGACTTTGCTTTTCATCCTTTCAGGGTAAATTAAATAAGTACCAGTTACGCACTGGGGTCGATTTAATCGAATTAATCCCTTTGTCTGTTCTTGTTTGTCCCGTCTATGTTTAGCCCCCGTTGGGCAATAAAGAAATAATTATACTAGATTATTATAGTAGAAGCTACACGACGCTCTCTTTTCCACTTCCTCTCTCTCGTTCCTGTACTATCACTCCCTGACAGTCATGGCTATTACTCTCACTACTTCTCCTTCACTGAATTATTATTTTCTCTCCCCTTCCTTCACCATTCACTCCTACTGCGTGATTTTATATATATATATTCACAATTATATAAAAATACTACGCTCATTATTATATTAGGATGTATATATATATGTGTGTGTAATTAATTGAATGTTTGTCCCCGTCACACCGCTTAGTGGTTCGGCAAAGGACCATAATAAATTAAGAGTTAAAAAGTGCTGGGTTCGATCTGTCCAACTAAAACACTTCAAAGCGGTGCCCCAGCATGGCCGCAGCCACACGACAGGAGCAAGTAAAAGATGAAAGATGAAA
>NC_043005.1:27282661-27297586 GCF_006345805.1 Octopus sinensis
TTGCTGTAATAACGCAAAGATTATCCAGGGTCACTCGAGTACACGGTGCTGAGGAACTGCAAAATGCATCGAAATATCGACATCCACCGTTCTCTACGGATCGAGTTGTCTCGCCTGGTTTGAGCTTGACGTCTTCAAGGTATATTTCCTCTGGTGCTATCCTGCAGTTAGTGTTTGAATAATTGGAGCAGCTAACAATTCATTACACACATACACACACATGCGCACATACATACATACATACATACATACATACATACATACATACATACATACGTGTGTGTGTGTGTGTGTGTGTGTGTGTGTGTGTGTGTGTGTAGAATGGATTAGGTGGCATTACATTTATTGCATGGTTTACAATCGTTTCATCAACGTGTGGGTGACAAATCAAACATCATGTCCATTACATACCGACATACGCACAGATATATTCCCTGTTCCTAGGAAACGGGCAGGAGGAATTGTTTTTGTCCTGATCACATAGGATATCTTTGATGTCAGTCTCTAGCCCCATTATCCTATTTCGTAGTTTCTCTCTGACAAAGCATTATTCCTATACAACTAAAATTTGAGCGGGTTTTTTCTTAGGTCCAGAGTTTTTCTTTCATTTTAGTATTTCTTGTTGACGGATTTGCTTCACTCAATATGTCTTAAGTAATGAAGGATACTGGTCGTGAAATGAAGTTCCGATTCAGTTTTTATTTAAAATTTTATTTTTTTTTAACGTATTTTATTTCTATTTTTTTCAATTATTTTTTAATCTGCAAATATTTCCTTTATCTTTTATCTAATTTACTTTGTTTTTCAGTACAAAAAACTTCAAGCTTGTACTTTAATATTTTCCTTATCTACTGAGAGACATTTTGACGCCCATATTCCATTATTATATTTATTTGCAAGGCGGCGAGCTGCCAGAAACGTTAGCACACCGGGAAAAATGCTTAACAGTATTTCGTTCAAATTCCGCCGAGGTCGACTTTGCCTGTCATCCCTTCGAGGTCGATAAATTAAGTACCAGTTGCATACTGGGGATCGATCTAATCGACTTACCCATCCCCAAAATTTCAGGCCTTGTGCCTACAGTAGAAAATTTTATATTTATTTGCCTATATTTGATTGGTTATGAGTATTTTCGTAGTAAACTGGATTACCTTTATCTGTATACATTATTTACATTATTTACATTATGTACATTAGATTTATCCTCATCTTGCTTGTTTTTAACACAACGTTTCGGCTGATAAACCCTCCAGCGTTCATCAGGTGTCTTGGGGAAATTTCGAACCTAGTTTCTCATTCCTAAGGTATTCCGAACTTTGCATGGTAGATTCCCAAAGGTATTAGCAGCAAATAGTAGAAGTGAGACATGGTTATGGATGCAGAAAGGAAGGCTGAAAAGGGGGGGGGCAGTAAGTCTGTTAGTAGCAGCGCAAGATCAAGCATTAAGGACTAAGTGAATAAAAGCCCAGATAAGACAAAAACCAAGTAGATTCCCAATGTAGGCTATGCAAATCAAAAGAGGAAAGTGTTACTCAAATAGTAAGTGGTGAAGAAGAAGAAGAAGAAGAAGAAGGAGGAGGAGGAGGAGGAGGTGGAGAAATTGGATCGCTAATCATAGCTGGGCAGGAAGAAACCATCAGAATGAACTCGATAAAGGCAAGACTAATGAAATTCAATCAGGCAGCAATTGAAGAAAGAGTCGAAAGAACTAACTAAGCGAGCACAGTAAGCTAAGGCAAAAGAATTCATTGAGATATCTGTGTCGGTAAAGTAGTTTACTGAATGTTAATCAAGGCCGTAGTTTACTGAATGTTAGTTGAGACCGTAGATTTGAGGTGGCGAATATATAGTATGAACACGAGGTCAATGACAATTACAGAAGTTTATGCGATTTCTCCATATAGACTGATCATATTACTGAAACAAGTGGACCAGATTCATTCGTGAAGGACAGAAAATAGGAACATCTCCCATACGAGAGGAGAGTGGATATTTCTGAAGCTGAGGACATTGAGAAATATCAAGATTTATCCAGAGAAGATTGTGTAACATTAGGGTAAAAATGTTCATAAGATAAGTGGTGCACCGAGCACAACCTCTAAAATGCTATCTCTACAAGAGGAACAGTGAGAGTTAGTGACAAGAAAGGGAGAAGACATTGAGTATTCTCTTTCAAAGAAAATAGTAATTTAATCTTCGAACCCAAGAAAACAAATTTTAGCAAAAGATAAACAATTGAAAAAGATGATAAATAGATTAAAAAGAAGATAAACGAGGAAAATGACAATAAATCAAACAGATAAATCTTCAAGTACAGAAGATTTAAAATCTGAAAACGCAAATTGGCACGACATAACCAACAGCAGCAGCAAAAGCGACCACAATGACGATGACGACAACGACAATGTACACACGCTTTTTGTCAAAGGAGTAACTAAATTGAAAGCAATTTCCGCTCAATCTACGTTGCCAGTGGCAAAGAGATTTTGAAAGGTGTCCACGGAGCCGAGAAAAAATAGTTTGCGAAAGTTTTGTAACCAAGAAGGGCGTTTATTTACCCTTATTTACCAAAACCTTTCATTCAAATGAGTATTTCAGTTTGAGAAACAGTAGACAAATTACCGACCTCAGTATCGTCAAAAACCGGAGTTAAATAGACGTCAACAAACGTCTATTTAAGCTAACAAAAGAATATTTAGAAGTAGTCCTGGTTAATATGTCAGAAAATATCTCCTCTATCAACCAGCGGAAAAGTTAAAGAACTGGATGTGAAGTTTTTCAAAGCTGAAGATACGGTGAAGAAGAAAAACAAGCTGTTGTATCATTCTGCTTTCCATACATTTGTATCACAATACTCGGGTCGGGTATTAACTACAATGTTCTCCCTAGGCTTGACGTCTCTTTTGTGGTACGTTATGGGCAGGTTATAAGTGCGGAGGCAGTCAAGAATATATAGACAAGTGGAGAATCAATGGACAAAGATGTTCTAATGATACCGGAAGACCACTGACCCAACACAAAGCTGTGTCCCGTCAAGAGAGAATAGGAGAAGGTCATTAGACTGGTCATGCAAAATAGAAACGTCTAGGTGCTACACTTGTGGCAGTAAGCACCATATGAGGGCTATTTCCTAAGTAAAAATCTAGAAACAGAAAAATGAGCAGCAGAGGAAGCATCAACAACGTCAACTTACACAGATTTCTGCTTCAACAACATAACGAATTATACTACAGGTTATATCGTCGACGATAACCCGAAAACGTGCCTCGTCTTCAATCTCAAAATCCCGCTGATAATGAAGCAGACAACCAGGAAAGTAAGGAGTTCAATACAGTAGTACAACCTCATTTTCTTGTGACAAAGAGAAGAGGAACAAGGATTAGATTATAAAACTACCAGAAACATTTAAAAGGCCACAAACTCCTCAATGCATCCAAAAGGAAAATAACCGAAGGGGAAGACAAGGAAATGCCCAATGTTATTGTCTATATAGTCGTATTCTAGATTGGATGAATATGTTATTTAGCTTTTCTAGTGTACATTGTCTTACTTCGTATGATCAGATCCATTGCAGTATTCCAAGTTTACACCAAAAGCGTATTATTATTTTTTCTAAACCTAGGTAAAATAATTGCAGAAAAAAAAACAGGATCTTTAGTTTTGAAGGCATATTCGTAAATGTAACATAAATTATAGTCTCCTCAGATTTATATTCCAACCCTGGACATGCTTCAAGCAATTTTCAGCCTGTGCAAGGGGTTGCAATTTTAGTTCTAGTTTTATGGTTAGACATTGGTAGATCATGTGTATTCTTTTACTTTTTGTGTGTGATTTTGTCTCGTTTTCGCCCTATCAATCTATATAAACTGTGCACTTCATGTAGCCTTAATGGTCTTAACCCTTATTTCTGGCAATACAGGTGCTATTCAACATAGTCACTCACAATTAAAGATAGTTAAATTTTCCGTTTTGACTTCATATTGCGCCTAGCTGCTTATATCAATTTTTAGTATATACATGAACATTTCGCTAAATCCGCCATAAATTTAAGTAGTAAAAATATATATACAGACAGATGTCTGTCTATCCATCTATCTATCTATCTATCTATCTATCTATCTATCTATCTATCTATCTATCTATCTATCTATCTATCTATCTAACTATCTATCTATCTATTTATTTGGCACTGTGGACGAGTGTGAAACTAACAGAGGAAACCGGTCCAGTGATCCTAGCTTTGCTAAGGGGCGGTTATCACCCCTGTCAGTGTATATAAATTGTGCACATTATGTAGCCTTAAGGATTCTGATTCTCATTTCTTGCAGTATAGGTGCTACTCAGCACGCCCAGTCACAATTAGTGCGATTATACATACATACATACATACATACATACATACATACATACATACATCATACATACATACATACATACATGCATGCATGCATGCGCGCATACATACATATTCATATATATATATCGATATGAATATATATATATATATATAATATATATATATATATATTATATATATATATATATATATATATATATATATATATATATATGTATGTTTGTGTATTATATATATATAATCGCACTATATATATATAGAACAAAAGCGCAATAGAGGACAATAAAACATTCGGACAGATAGACGATATATAGGCGGACAGGAGAAACAACAATTAGAAATAAAAGAATATATATATACATATATATATATAGAAAGGTAGATAGATAGATAGACACAGACATACAGACATAGATAAATAGATAGATAGATAGACAGACAGACTGACAGACAGATAAATAGCTAGCTGGCTAGCTCGTTAGATAGATAGATAGATAGATAGTTAGATAAATAGATAGACTGACAGACAGATAAACAGGTAGATCGATAGATAGACAGATAGAGAGAGAGAGATACATACATACATACACACATACATACATACATACATACATACATAAACAGATGTTTTATATATGGATATAAACTATGCATATACACGTACACACTCCAACACACATATCTATGTACACACACGCACATACATATATGTGTGTGTGTTTATATGTATATGTATATGTATGTGATATATATATATAATATATATACATATATAGATATGCACACACATATATATACGTACAAGAGTGAGCGAGAAAGACAGACAGAGAAAACATGTTAAGAAGATCAGTAACAATAACGATAAACATTAACCTCAGCATCAGCATCAGCATCAGCAGCATCATCAAAACAATACCAAGAACAACAACAAGAAATAACATCATCAATTTTAAGAACTGTAGCAGATTGACGTAGGCACACACACACACACACACACACGCACACACAACACACGCACACACACACACACAAAGGCAGCCATGTATGTGAGCCACATAGACAGAGGCACACAAATACACACACACTCACATATACATATATGTACGCCAACTTGCTGCAGTGACAGTGAACGGTGTGTAGACGATTAAAGCAGAATGCACCGAGTCAACTCTGGGAAACCGAACGGAATCGAATGAGATGGCGGAGGCGGGGGGGGGGGGATGAAAGGAGCGGGGGGCGACGGGGAGAGGCAGGAATATAAGCGAGGGTGGGAGTGAGGGAGTGGAATATATAGCGGAGGTGGTTATGGTGGTGGTGGTGGTGAGTGTGTGGGGGAGATTAAATGTGGAGCAGAACACATTTATTTCTGTTTCACAGTCATTGTATTACAGACACACTGACGCATTGATTGATAGATAGACACATAGCTAGCTAAGATAGATAGGTAGATAGATAGATAGATAGATAGATAGATAGATAGATAGATAGATAGATAGATAGATAGATAGATAGATAGACTGGTAGATAGATAGATAGACAGATAGACAGATAGATAGATAATTAGATAGATAGATAGATAAAAGAAGAAAGAAAGAAAGAAAGAAAAAGAGAGAGAGATAGGCAGATAGATAGATAGACAGAGATGGATAGATACATACATTACATATATACATTACATACATACATACATAGGTAGGCTGAGTGAAAGACTGATGGTCAAAAAGATGCAGAGGTAGTATCTCTCTCTCTCTCCTCTCCTCTCTCTCTCTGTATATATAATATATATATATATATATATATATATATATATGTATGTATGTATATGTATGTATGTATGTTGTATGTATGTATGTATGTATGTATGTATAAAATACAAAATGGGACAAGAACGCAAAATATCCTGACAAGTGATACAAAAATGGGACAGCAAAACAACTAGATAGACGATACAAAGAAAATAAGGACAGATCATTCGGAGTTTTCTTTCCTCGGTCGAGTTCCAGATTATCTTTACAATTTCGGCTGGTTATATTCGAGATTGCTCCAACTGGCCAGCGTCAAGGAAAAACTAAGTTAAGGGCATTAGATTCCTTGGAAGAAAGCAGCGGATGTATACGAAAACAGGAGGGAAAAAAATACGGAGAATGTTACACAACACATACATACATACATACATACATACAACATACATACATACATACATACATACATAACATACATTACATACATACATACTATAAATATAAATATATATATATATATATATATATATATATATATATATATATATATATATATAAACGGCAAAATGTCTGTCTGTGTGTGTATCCCTTATACAAATCCACAATTTTTCAGTTAGAGGGCTTGTACTTTCTATGGTCATTCAAAACCGTCCAAGGGTGGTAGTGCACATATTTACATTTCCCCAGTCACCCCGCAAAGCCATTAAAAAATCAATAGAAGTGACTTTTTTGTGAATTTTCTATCAAAAACCCAATCAAAATGCCCGAAACTTGATACGCCAATTGAATGCCAGCTACCTGTATGTGATTGGTCAGAGATTTGGACAGTACTCGCGCGTATGTGCGCACCCCGGGTCATAGTGCTAGTATTTATATATATAAATATATATAAATATATATAAATATATATATATATCTGTGTGTGTATGTATGCATGTAAGTATATATATGTATGTATATATATATATAGATATATATATATATATATATATATATATATATATATATATATATATATATAAAACCACATAAATTTTACTCTTTTACTTGTTTCAGTCATTTGACTGCGGACATGCTGGAGCACCACCTTTTGTCGAGCAATCGACCCCAGGACTTATTCTTTGGAAGTCTAGAACTTATTCTATCGGTTGCTTTTGCCGAACCAGTAAGTTACGGGGGACGTAAACACACCAGCATCTGTTGTCAGGCAATGCGGGGGGGATGGGGGGGGGACAAACACAGACGCACAAACATACACACACACGCACGCACACACACACACACACACACACACACACACACACACACACACACACACACACACACACACACACATATATATATATATATACGACGGCTACTTTCAGTTTCCGTCTAACAAATCCACTCACAAGGCTTAGGTCAGCCCGAGGCTATAGTAGAAGACTGATACTGGCTCAACAAGGTGCCATGCAGTGGGACTGAACGCAGAACCATGTGGTTGGTAAGCAAGCTACTCACCACACAACCACTCCTACGCCTATTGGTGTATTTATATATATATTATTGTGTCTGAAGGAATACATCTTACACCTTTGATGGGTGATGGCGATTATATAATATGTTGATTAAATCATCTCACCGATGTACTACGAGTGCAAAAATATGTCGAAAGAATTTCAAATGATTTTAAATAAAGAATGCCGGATAATGCATTCTCTATCTATCTATCTATCTATCTATCTATCTATCTATCTATCTATCTATCTATCTATCTATCTATCTATCTATCTATCTATCTATCTAGCTAGCTAGCTAGCTAGCTAGCGCTAGCTTGCTATGTACCTATTTATCTAGACAGTATATATATATATATATATGGATTCGTATATAGAAATTTGTGTGTGTGTGTGTGTGTGTGTGAGTTGTGTTTTCTGCATCCAATGGAAGCCATGTCATGAACGCCTAAGTTACGTAAATGTATGTAACAAACGCGATTTTAATGTAATCTTCCATTTTACGAAGTTTCCTGGGAAGTGGCATGTACATGTCTGTACCTTGCGTGAATTTTAAGGATTTTTGTATTTGAATTTCCATCCCTTGGCTTAAGTACATCTGTGGATGTGTTTGCATATGTATGTTTGTTTGTCTGTCTGTCTGTCTGTCTGTCTGTCTGTCTGTCTGTCTGTCTGTCTGTATGTATGTATGTATGTATGTATGTATGTATGCATGAATGTAAACATGTGTGTTTCACATCCTCACACACACACTGACACATGTACTGTGCAGATATGTAAATGTGTACATATATTGTTGCATATATATGTGCATATATATAGGTGTATGTGTGCATGTATGTGTTTCACGCGAGTGTGATTGATCATATGCATATAGACACATGTACGTGGGTTTTCGAGCGCGCATGTGTATGTACGTACATGCGCGCATTCGCGTTTTCTATGAGCATTTTTACTTTTTTACTTTCTCCTCTTCCGTTTTTTTCCCTTATTTCACGGTCATTCTAATAGCTCTTTTATCTTAATAACGGTCAATTACATAGTAATTTCCCTTTGTTTAACGGTCATTTTCATAGGATTTTTTGATTCCCTTGATAACTGACGAGATGCCGGAGCAGATTTCCGCTCCAACATCCGAAACTCGGAGTTTTATTATGGCAGCCGAATAATTGTCACATTTATATTACAGATAAATTCCTCTATTTACATAATATCGAGGTCTCATTCATGTTTTTGTTATCATACCATTACTATTAATATATATATATATATAATATATATATATATATATAGAAAGAGAGAGAGAGATAGAGAGAATACATGTGTGTACTCAGTATTCGAACTCAATGCTGGGAGCACTGCCTTGAGGGGTTTACTTGAACAAATCGACCCTAGTACAACTTTTTAAAGCCCGGAACTTATTCTATCGGTATCGTTTACCGAACCGCTAGTTGGCGGGGTCGTAATCAATCCAACACTGGTTGTCAAGTGGTGCGGGCGGGGAGCACACACACAAAGATACACACACACACACACACATACACACACACAAACAAAAGCAAACACACACACACACACACATATATATATATATATATATATATATATATACATACGACGTGCTTCTCTCAGTTTCCGTCTACTAAATCCACTCACAAGGTTTTTGTTGGCCCGAGGCTACAGTTGAAGACACTTGCCCAAGGTGCCATGCAGTAAGACTGAACCTGAAAACACGTGGTTGGAAAGTATATTTACCAAAATTACATAAAAATATCTTGAAATACTAAAGAGTAAATTTATTCAATAAATTTGCCTTTGGTTTTAACCACGGCCGCCAGACGATTTCTGAATCTCCTGCAACTCTTCTTGACGGTCTCCTTGTTTAAGTTGGTGAACGCTGCCATAATCCTTGCCTTCAGTTCATATTTGGTGTTACAAGGAATTTTGTTGGTCTCTTGCTCAACTGCGTCCCGCACAATAATCAAGGTTTTGCAGTCTGGGGAGTTAGGTGACTAGATGTTAGTGGTATGTGGTCGTAGCAATTGTCTGACATCCATGATTGGTTTCTCCTGCTTGTGTGACATGATGCAGAGTCCTGTTGCCAGACATAGGGTGTTCCAGTAGCCACCCTCTTGACTAAGGACAACACTACCTCCTCCAGGCACTTGATGTAGGCCTCTGTGTTGAGTCTGAGGTCGTGTGGGAGGCATAACGTCGCTATCACTAGTGATCACTCCAAACACCATGATGTTGACTGGATGTTTAATTTTCATCACTCTCGGTACATGTTTTAGGGACAAAGCAAGCCAACGGTTGTTCTGTGTGTTCACCGTCTGATACTGGCAGAAATTTTTCTCTTCTGAGAAGAACCAAAGCATGTTATCTTGAAGGGGCTCCTTGAGTTTGTTCAAAAGCTTCGTAGAGCGGTCTTTCCTCTTGCCCTTGATGGCTTGAGATAAAAATTGGCTCTTTCTGATGTTGTATGAGGAATACCGAATGTCTTCATGCACTATATGCCTGATAAGAAACTCAGACACTCCCATGTCCCTGGCAATGGACCTGATTGACTTGGAGGGATCGTTGTCAACCATGGCAGGGATCTCACCAACAAATTCAGGAGTTCTTTTCTTATCAGAACGATCAGAGTAAGTTTTCCAAACTGCCGTACTTTCATAATCACCATTAGACTCATCCAACTCTTTCCGAATCCTCTACATTGTTCTCAGACTGACACCCAAATACTCTAAAATGTTCAAATTGGCGCTTCCGGTACGAATGCCAAGCAGTACAGCATGTCGTTTCCAAATTTCTGGCAGAGTGAATGGTGTGTCATGCTGCTGTTTTTTTACAGACGGTGCCAACTAATCCTACTGTACTGTGTAGCTTTCATATCTTTGATAGGCTTCGACCAGTATAGACCCAGGCCATGTCTAACTCAATAGCACGACATCTGTAGTCGATAAAATCAAAACCAAACAATACGCATGCGCGAAATTCAAAATATAAAATGGCAACGGTTTACCCAACGTGTGTATATATGCACACACACACACACACACACACACATATATTATATATACATAGAGAAGGCTTCTTTCAATTTGCACCTACGAATTCCACTTACAAGGCTTTGGTCAGTCTGAGGTTAAAGTAGAAGACACTCCCCCACGGTTCCACGCAGTGAGACTGAAACCAGAACCACGTGATTGGGAAGCAAGCTTCTTACCACATAGCGACGCCAGGTAGATAGTGAGAAAGTAAGAGTGTGAGAGAGAGAGAAAGAGAAAGAAAGTAAGTAAGAAAGAAAGGAAGGAAGAAAGAAAGAAAGAAAGAAAGAAAAAAGGAAGAATGAAAGAAGGAAAGAAAGAAAGGGAAATTATAGCGACAAGGGAAAATAACAAAGTAAGTGTGAAGTGCGTAGAATAAGTGCAACACAATGCAATATATTGCACTGACTGCACATTAAAATTGATTATGTAACTTGGTCGGTGAGATGGACAGACGTACTAATCGATGGTCAGATAGATCGATAGCCCTAGATATTATATGACAAACAGAACAATCAGAAAAGGCGGGTAAGGTCAGTAGAGTTGGTTAACAAGTCTACATTGCAATCTGTTACTCATCCAGCCGATAGGTTTTTACCCCCCAACCCAGTCTTACTCACCACTTGGTAAACGGAAGCTTTAGACAATGCTAATTAATACATGATATTCGTGTGAAATGCTGCAGGTGCCAATCCCGAAACCCAGTCTTCAGTGAAGCTCTATATTATTACGTTAATAAAAAAAATCTGATAGGCTGTAATTGTTGCTATATAATTTCCAACTTGTAAAGCAGTTTTGTATTATCTCGTCGTATATGTATGTATGTATGTATGTATGTATGTATGTATGTATGTATGTATGTATGTATGTATGTATGTATGTATGTATGTATGTATGTGTGTGTGTATGTATGTATGTATGTATGTATGTATGTATGTATGTATGTATGTATGTATGTATGTATGTATGTATGTATGTATGTGTGTGTGTATATATGTATGTATGTATGTATTTATATATCTATGTATCTATGTACGTATGTATGTATGTATGTATGTACGTATGTATGTATGTATGTATGTATGATGTATGTATGTATGTATGTATGTAGGTATGTATGTATGTATGCATGTATGTATGTATATATATAAATATGTATGTATGTATTTATGCATGTATATATGTATGCATGGATGTGTGTGCATCTATGTATGTATGCATGTATGTATCCATGTATGTATATATGTATGTATGTATGCATATATGCATGCATGTATGCATGTATGTATGTATGTATGTATTATGCATGTATGTATCTATGTGTGCATGCATGTATACATGTATGTATGTATGTATGTATGTATGTATGTTTACACATATACATAAACATGTTTGTATGAGTGTGTGGGTATATTATATATATATATATAGATATATATTATATATTATGTATATATATATATATATATATTATGTATGTGTGTATGTAAGAAATAATTGAGATTCAGATGAATTAAGTACTTAGGCTGAAACACCAAATCAGTGCGGTTTTATTCGTACAACTAACTCTATATATATATTAATATTTATATATATATTATATATATATAATATATATATATTATATGGAGAGAGAGTAGAGAGAGAGAAAGGAGAGAGAAACATATGACTGCAATATGCTTGTGAGTTTGTGTCCTTCGTTAAAAATATTTATTGTAAATTTTATATATGCACGCTCACGGGCGCATGCTCAGACACACATGCATATTCATATCCGCATATACATTAAGATTCAAGATAATAATTACTGTAGAATCATTTGTCGTTTTTTTTCAATTGTACTGAGAAACCTTTCAAAATATATTGCGTATATAATGTTGTTTAAGGAGTGAGTAAGCGGGAGAGGTTGTAGAAAGGGAGAGAAGAATGAAACGAAAAGTCGAAAAGTGAAGAAAGTGGAAGGAAGAAAAGTTGTCTAGATTTTGTGCGAAATGCTATTTCGGTGAAATCCTTTTCTTGCAGACATGGTGTGCATATTTATGACACTGCAGAGATTTTGACTTTAAAAACACGTATTTCACTCTCAAGGACCATGAAGCATTTTACAAACTACCCCTTCGATTGTCTTTTCATTCTTACCAAAGGAGATATTAGGATTTGTATGATTTCAGAACTTCACTATGCTGCGCTTACTTCTTAAGAGATATCACTATTCGAATGATCAATTGGTTTAAACCCCACTCTACCCAAAAAAAGAAAATAGGTTTATTGAATTTGACAACTTTAATTTTCGAACCTCTCTTGATTGATGCACTCATTATTTCAAAGAAGCCTATTACTGAGTCTGAGACTAACTTAATTCAATGCGCAAGAAAATTCATAATATTCTAAGTTAATAGCGACTGGATATAAAAAAAGACAAAGCAAATCTAACCGTTATACTATTTTATGTGATTATAGGGTGCAAAGTTTCGAATGAATCTGGTGCTATTGATGTATTATGTTTTAAACCGTCTGCAGTCTGAGATTACTCATACTCTTTTACTCTTTACTCTTTTACTTGTTTCAGTCATATGACTGCGACCATGCTGGAGCACCGCCTTTAATCGAGCAACTCGACCCCGGGACTTATTCTTTTGTAAGCCCAGTACTTATTCTATCGGTCTCTTTTGCGAACCGCTAGGTAACGGGGACTATACACACCAGCAATCGGTTGTCAAGCAATGCTAGGGGGGGACAACACAGACACACAAACACACACACGCATATATATATATATATATATATATATATAATATATATATATATATATATACTATATACGACGGGCTTCTTTCAGTTTCCGTCTACCAAAACCACTCACAAGGCTTTGGTCGGCCCGGCTATAGTAGAAGACACTTGTCCAAGGTGCCACGCAGTGGGACTGAACCCGGAACCGTGTGGTTGGTAAACAAGCTACTTACCACACAGCCACTCCTGCGCCTATTCTTTTCCTTTTAGAAACATTAAGAAAGAGCTAACTTCTCAAATACATATGGTCGCTAAGTGGTAGTCAGTGGGATCAAGATCGGCTGAGCATGGTGGATGATGGAGAACTTCCAACTTCAACTCTTGTAGTTTTGCCAATGTCATTTTTGCGATGTGTGGTCTGGAATATGTCTTAAAATAAAATAGGAGTGGATCTATTGACTAATCTAGGTTTTTTTGTAAGTTTCTGCATAAGATGGTCCAGTTGGCTGCAGTATACTTCGGCCGTGACTGATGAGCCAGGTTTAATGAAATCATAATGGCTCGCACCTGTGCCAGACCACCAAATACACACCATCAGCTTCTTTTGATGAATTTTGCTTTTTGAGCTGTGTTTTGGTGGCTCGTCTTTGTCCAACCATTGTGTTGAACGTTTACGGTTTTGTTGTATTGAATGTATTTCTCATCACATGTTACAATTCAATTAAAAAATGATTCACTTTTGTGACGAGAAAGTAGCATAATGAAGGCTTCCAAACGTTGCTGTTTCTGATTTTCATTGTGTGCATGTGGAACCCACTTATCCAACTTTTTCACTTTACTGATTTGAACTAGGCGAGTCAATATTGTTTGCTTGCTAACACCAAACAACTCGACCGCGGCTTTCAGTTCGTCATCATCCACCTTTGTTTCTGGTTGACCGCGTTGCTCATTTGTAAAATCAAAGTTACCAGAACGAAATTTTACAAACCAATTTGATACTGTCTGCTGAGTAAAAACATTAGAAAGAAATACTCCATTAATATCCCGAGCTGTCTGTGATGCTGTATTTGCAAGAAAGAACTGATATTTCAAAACTGTACGAATTTCCGACTTATCCACCTCTAAACAAAAATATCAAAAAACGATTTATAAAATGAGTTAATATAAAAAAAATAGATGTGTCAGCTTTCTAACAAAATGTAGGGTCAAAATATAATAATGACGCAAAATGAGCAGCTGCCAAACTTTATACTTGATTTCCTAATATATATGTATATATACGTATATGTATGTATGTATGTATGTATGTATGTATGTATGTATGTATGTATGTATGTATGTATGTATGATGTATGTATGTACGTACGTACGTACGTTACTACGTATGTATGTATGTATGTATGTATGTATGTATGTATGTAGTATGTATGATGTATGTATGCATTTATGCATGCATGCATGCATGCATGCATGTATGTATATATATATATGTATATATAGTGAAAATTTACAAAAAAGAAAAACAAAAGACGAGACGGGTGTGTATTAATTTA
>NC_043005.1:27300186-27307686 GCF_006345805.1 Octopus sinensis
AGTCAAGTATAAGTACTGTAAGCTGCTTAACAAAATAAACATAAAGATCAGTTACAGTTGTCAAAAAAATGTCAGAAACGTACTAATGACTAAACTTTAAAGGAACAAAGAGAACAACCTAAAGAAAGCTTAATGCAATTTCAAGGTAAAAGAGAACTGTCTTCATAATGAAAAATTAGTTAAAGAAAGCTATTATCTATCTAACATCTCAGGAGCCAACAGTAAAATATATTAGCATGTGCGAAGGCAAATTTAAAAACCGTTTCGTTAAACACAGATGTACCTTCGCAAATGCGAAAACCAAAAAGTACCACAATCTTATCCTGGTATATATAGATGGCATTTGCAAAATGCCATACAAACATTATCACACACATACACAGACGTGCACGTACTCACGCACGCACTCGCACGCACACACACACAAACTCCCACACACGCACAAAACCACTAGATCGCTTCCCAGGCACACATACAAAATGCGTAGAGATTTTCTTTTAGCTAAACGATTGAAAATAGACACCAGAAGGCAGTAAAACTTTTCAATGGGTTCTGTTCTGCAAAGATGCTTAGACAATCACAAATCTCGGTCTATGAAATTTATTTCTCCCAACAGTGTTGTCACGCATGCTCATCCCCGACCAAAATGAATTCGAAACTAACGCAAATACCATCTTAATCCTTTGCTTCATTATAAACAAAACTTGACTCTGTTCGACTTCATTTTATTCTATTACAAAATATGTCTGCATTATCAATGCTACTTTTATTCAAATTTTAAATTCACAGTGCTTCATACAATTCTTCAAAATAATTTACATACATTTTGCCATAATACTTAAAAAAGTATTTCGACTTTTTCAGGTAGCCATTAACATCATGACGGGTATGAAATGACATCTTAAAAGTGGAGACCAAATAATCAAAGAATTAAAAGAGCCGTCACCGTATCCTACTTATATACACTGTTGATCGGCCAGCTACTGAGGTTTCCGTCCTAAGATAATCTCTCTCAGAGACAATAAAAACACAATATCAAGGGGAGGCGAAAATCGCCCCAGCGGCAGCTAACGAGACGTCGTTGATGTATACTCGCAACCAGTCACATGCCTGGACGAGAATTCGTCTATCATTCTCGGCAATTTTTCGTCTCCCTCCGATACTTATTGTTTTTAATACTGAACGTGCTTTTAAGAGATGTTATCTCAGAACGAATACCGGCTGTGACTGGCCTATCAACAGTGTATAATACTCTAGGTGTGATACACAGATGTTTATTTTAACTTAATACTGCCTCAGTTGCGTATATCGGAGCCAAAGAATTTCATTTACCAAACCATCACTACTGAAAATTAAACCCAAAATTATCGCGTGGAAGGGAATAATTCATATCGAAAGGTTTCGACCGGAGGAGATGCTTGTATGAGGCTCGGAATTCTGCTGATATGGCTGGTTGCATGTAGGCAACCCCGCCCAAAAGAAAAGCGAAACTAATTTCAAATTTGTCTTAACTTTCAGTTTCTTGGGTAGGAATTTCGAAGCCCGAAATATCTATTTCTTTACTACCCACAAGGGGCTACACACAGAGGGGACAAATAAGGACAGACAAACATATTACGTTGATCCCAGTGCGTAACTAGTACTTAATTTATCGGCCCCGAAAGGATGAAAGGCAAAGTCGACCTCGGCGGAATTTGAACTCAGAACGTAACGGCAGGCGAAATACAGCTACGCATTTCGCCCAGCGTGCTAACGTTTCCGCCAGCTCGCCATTTTATAAAAAACATTTTTTGCATTCTCGCTGATTTCATTTCTGCCAACACTGACTACAAGTATGTAATTGCAGCCATTAACACGGGCTTTTTTTATTGAGCCTGGTTGCAGTTCATTTACTTTCGTTCAGAGTTTGGTGGTCGTCTTAGAGGTGCCCTGTGTCAAAAAATATCATTCATAGCAGACGTTCTCTCGACATCGTTCACATGCGCCTGACTCGGGCTCGGGAGTTACAGCCCGACTTGTATTCTATAATCGTAACAATTAAAAGTAATTCAAAATTCAATGTTTTCTTGAAACAATAAATTTCTATAGAGATTAGGATTTAAATTCCGATCTATGAAAAGTTACCGTTCTACAATATTCTTACAGGAACGAAAAATTATCCAGCAACTCGGGCTAATATGAATGAGCTTGGTGGATGTAAAAAAAGTAGGTGACAGTCAGATCGCTGCTGTTTGTTGTGCGCTCCGCTGTCGTTATTTGATTGCCGTTATTCTGTGCGTCTGTGTGGAGAGAAGAGTTGTGCTTTGCAAACTTGCTTTATTCTTACCCTTACCTAAGAAATGAAGAAAAAAACATAGTGCTAGATAAAAAAAAAAAAAAGCCGTTTGGGGTTAGAAATATTGCGGAAAAATGTGAAATTCTTCGAGCAGGCATATCTTATGCGAAATCTGTGATTAGCCCGAGTGATGCTGATGGTCTGCTTCCCCTCTGATATATATATATATATAAATATATATATATATGTGTATATATATATATATATATATACATACATACATACATACATACATACATACATACATACATACATACATACATACATACATACATACATACATATACAACACAATTATTGTAGTGTCCGCATAGGGAACACCAATAGGTTTCACGGATCATCAGAAGAGAATGCGCACCATTTCGGCGCCCTCTTCTCGGCAGTTTTACAGTGCATCTGCCCGTTGATGTTAAGTCATTCACTTCAGGACCATGAATTCTATTGAAAATGAGGAGTCATAGAGATCTGATTTGCCATATTGGCTATCAGCTATCAGCCGCATACTTATGCATCACTTCACTATCCAGGTTTTACACACACACACGTGCATACATTTATATATACATACCTATATGTATATATTCTATACGCAGAGAGAGTGAAAGAATAATAGATAGATGCATAGTCATGCATGATTGTACGCATATGTGAGTACGTGTATACGTCATATATATGCATATATATATATCTATATTTATCTATCCATCTATATATATATATATTTATTTATATATATAGATACATGTATGTGGGGGGACAGGTGTGGGTGTGTGGTGAGAAGCTTGTTTGCCAACCACAGGGTTCCGGGTTCTGCGTGGCAGCTGGAGGCAACTGCAAGAGTTGCAGGGAATATGAGACCGAGAATAGACAAACAATACATGGATAACAAACGATACAGAAGTGGACATACGAAAGAGAATGAATGTAATTCAAGACGAGGTCGCTAGTGGACGGACGGGGTACTAAAACGGAATGAATAAAAAAAAACAGAATGCAGCCTTAAGGCCAGATGCAAACGAAGCATGGGTAACGCTTAGAGGGAAATCCTAAAGAATTTGGAACAGAAGGGCAACAGATATCGAAACAGGCTGAAATGGAGACTAGAGTTGCAGGGACTCGCAGGTGCCTCCAGCTGGAAAGTAATATTATCGTTAAAGGCATGAGATTGCGTCAAACCTTCTGATCGATAACTGATGAGAAATTGGGGACCTTCTGTATCTGTTTTCCGTTCGTCTGTGCATTTGATATATGTTTATACCTTACGATTCTGTGTCTGTTTTTCGTTTGTGCATTTACTATACATTTTTTTCATTTATTAAACAACAGAAAGCAACACCCTTTAGTTTCATTCACAGTAAGCTTTATATATATATATTAAAGAGTGAGAGGGGAGACAAACAAACCGACAAATAGAGACATAAAGATTAGATACATACGAATGTAATTATACACTCACACACGCGCGAGCACACACAAGCACGCATTTCTATCTTCTTATCTCTTGGCGACATCTAATTTATTACATGTCACTCTTGACTGATCCTATCATTTTCTTTTTTCCACCAGAATATATTTATAAGTAGGTATATGTATCCATATATACATATACATGTACATGTGTGTGTATGTGTGTGTGTTCTTTTATTATTTAATATACATTTTTACTTGTTTCAGTTATTTGGCTGTGGCCATGCTGCAGCACCGCCTTTAGTCGAACAAATCGAGCCCAGATCTTATTCTTTGTAAGCCCATTACTTATACCATCGATCTCTTTTGTCAAACTATGTTACGGGTACGTAAACACATGAACATCGACTGTCAAGCGGTTTTGGGGGAACAAACACAGACACACAAGCATATATATATGTGTGTGTGTGTGTATATATATATATATATATATATATATATATAGTGAAGAGTGAAAGAGGGAGAACAAACTTCTTCATCCACATTAGTTTGTACGTTAAACGTGAAACTAGTTTTGTATTGATCACAGTAACTAATAAAATAGACTTTATCTAATTCGCCTACCTTACATCGTACCAAGGAGAAAAGTCCGTTTGTTTTTATTTAATTTTTTTAAAAAACAACGGTTATTCAACACGTATAGAGTTGACTTTAACTGCTCTTTCTCCCTCTCTTTGTCTATATATATCACCGTGATCACCGTGACCGACCAGGCTATCAGATGTTGCTACACATCGCATTGTTTTAGCCTTCAAATGACGCCACCTCGCTGGCTAAGCGAGCAGGCCAACAGAAGAAAGAGTGAGAGAAAGTTGTGGAGAAAGAGTATAGCAGGGATCGCCACCATCCACTGCCGGAGCCTCGTGGAGCTTTAGGTGGAGCTCAATAAACACTCACAACGCCCGGTCTGGAAATCGAAACCGCGATCCTACGACCGGGCCATTGCACCTCCACACTTTCGGGTAAGATTTTCTTACTGGGCCATTGCGCCTCCACACTTGTTCCCGGCACCCTTAGTCACTTTTAGTAACGGTATACATATGTGTATGTATGTATGTATGTATGTATGTATGTATGTATGTATGTATGTATGTATGTATGTATGTATGTATGTATGTATGTATGCAGGTATTTACGCAGACACACGCACACATATAAATATACATACATGCATGCATACATACATACGTATACCTGCATATATATCCAATATCCTATGTAATTTTGTTTTTAAGCTTTCAGGAGTCACCGGGAATCTTCGTAAATGGATCACCACTTCACGCTATTACTATAAATGAATAACTAAATTAAACTTCAAAGTGAGACAGAATATGTAAGGCAATGTAATAAATGAAAACAAAGATAAAATATATTGTATTACCTTATATAAGTTTTTCAAAGATTCTATTACATTTCGGGTAAGATTTTCCTTTTCAAATATAAGGCAGTAAATAATCAAAGTCTTTGGAGAAATGTATTTAACGGGCAAGCCATTTTAATGTTTTGAATTCTGATGAAATGAAAATATGATTATCAATCTCTTTATGGTATTTTGGTATTTATTAACATTTTTTTGTTTCTTCTGCTCAAATTAGAAATTTAATAAAATGGTAATTACAAAGCTATGCTTACACACCGAATAATATATTGATCATAATTGTTTGCAGATATTGTTTCTTTTCACATGTTCCAAACATGTGCAGCATACATGTTTCGTGTGTTTTTTCTACATGTCTTACACATCATATCCATCGTGTTTGAAACATAATCAACCAGCAAACTAATGTTCCGTTGACCTTTCTATCTTCCCGCCATTAACGCACACTTTTTCATCTTTGAACTTATCGTAGTCGTCGAGAAAATATTTCAACTACTGATGTCGGGAAAGTCTTAACACTAAAACATGCATGTAATTTTTACGAAAGGCTATCCATCATATTTACACTTCGCTGTTTGCAGTAATCAAGTGATTACATATTTCTAAACGAGTTTTCAGCAACAATCTTGGCTCGGTTTCTAACTCAACTTCAGGTATTCATTCCTCAGCGGTGTCATTTTCCATCGGTTCCATAATTTGTGATCCAATAAAAATGACGGCTTTTAATTTTGCTATCAATTGGAGGTGAAAGGTAATAGAACGCGCTTCCATCTTCATTAAGAGAATCTACGAATGTTTTATGCATCATATCTGTGTATGTGTGTGTGTATGCGTGCGTGTGTCTGTTTACACACACATACATATATCGAAAGAGAAATAGACAGACAGTCAGACAGATAGATTCGTAATTTCCTATAACGAATATATATACATGTCATATATTGTGTGTGTGAGTGTGTGTATGTATATGTGTGTGAAAGGAGGATATCTCGTAGGGCCTATAAAAGTGATGATATATAATTTTTGTTCTAAAAATGCAAACGGAATCGCATGTTATATATCGATATTCAGTCATTAGAATTCCACTCGTGGCACTCCGTCGGTTACGACGACGACGGTTCCAGTTGATCCGATCAACGGAACATGCTCCTCGTGAAATTAACGTGCAAGTGGCTGAGCACTCCACAGACGCGTGTACCCTTAACGTAGTTCTCGGGGGGAAGATTCAGCGTGACACAGAGTGTCACAAGGCTGGCCCCTTTGAAATACAAGTACAACAGAAAGAGGAAGAAAGAGTGAAAGTTGTAGTGAAAGAGTACAACAGGGTTTGCCACCACCCCTCGCCGGAACCTCGTGAAGCTTTAGGTGTTTTCACTCAATACACTCTCACAACGCCCGGTTTGGGAATCGAAACCGCAATCCTATGACCACGAGTCCGCTGCCCAAACCACTGGGCCATTGCACCTCCACAGATCTCCACTATTCCAATGCTTTTAGAGCGGTGCCTTAGTCTGAACTCCTGATCTTAAAATAACTTTACGTACTTCTGCAAGAATTGCCATAACATTTTTTGAGATCCTGGCAGAAGGACGTAAACCAGTTTCCCTATACCGCCGGCAAAAGAGCATCTTATTGCCTTTGAACCACGCAAACTAATCAATTGTGTAATTGATAATTTATAGTAATTTTCAAAACATTCCAAGCAATCACATGTTTCAAAAACGGTAAGAAAGATGTTGTTAATGCTATGGTAATCACAACCATCACCTCTACTATTAGTACAACCACCGCAGTCACTACTACTACTACTACTACTACTACTACTACTACTACTACTACTACGACTACTACTATATCTAATACCAGTGCCACCACCACCAGCATAACCTTACTACTTTTTATCACACAACCACGACAACACTACTACTACTACTGCTACTGCTACTGCTACTACAACTGCTGCTGCCACGACTTATGTCACTACTGCTGCCCTTGCTGCTACTGCTTTAAGACATTGTTTATGTTCATTGTTGTCCATTTATCTTTAGTATTTATCGATCACATAAATTTGATTGATTGTGTTTCAGTCGAAATCTCATTTCAAGCTTAAATCCACAACTCTGTGATGTTAACGGCTGCTATTTCCATTTGTTTCCTGTCACTTTTGAGTGTTCTCTTCAACATTTTACATTAGATCCATCTAATGTATTCCTAATGTACAAATAACAATTTGTTTTTAAAGTATCTTTTTGGCTTTTTATCTCAGCCAACATTTTCGTTCCTTGCTTGCTATTACGTAAATTTGTCTCGTGTTGTGTTA